>NC_059222.1:12531518-12831518 GCF_020615455.1 Coregonus clupeaformis | reverse complement strand
ATGTTATAAATGGAATTAAATGCCTTTGTTCTCTCTCTTATCGGAGTATCCAGTCCATGGAGGAAGGTTGAATGATCAATTCTCATTTCCCAGGTTTCTAGGCCTCTGGCCTAGTAAGCATCTCTTTGTTCATGCTTTGTATTGTACATTAACCTTAGGATATACAGTGGGGAGAACAAGTATTTGATTTTGCAGGTTTTCCTACTTACAACGCATGTAGAGGTCTGTAATTTTTATCATAGGTACACTTCAACTGTGAGAGATGGAATCTAAAACAAAAATCCAGAAAATCACATTGTATGATTTTTAAGTAATTAATTTGCATTTTATTGCATGACATAAGTATTTGATCACCTACCAACCAGTAAGAATTCCGGCTCTCACAGACCTGTTAGTTTTTCTTTAAGAAGCCCTCCTGTTCTCCACTCATTACCTGTATTAACTGCACCTGTTTGAACTCGTTACCTGTATAAAAGACACCTGTCCACACACTCAATCAAACAGACTCCAACCTCTCCACAATGGCCAAGACCAGAGAGCTGTGTAAGGACATCAGGGATAAAATTGTAGAGCTGCACAAGGCTGGGATGGGCTACAGGACAATAGGCAGGCAGCTTGGTGAGAAGGCAACAACTGTTGCCGCAATTATTAGAAAATGGAAGAAGTTCAAGATGTCGGTCAATCACCCTCGGTCTGGGGCTCCATGCAAGATCTCACCTCGTGGGGCATCAATGATCATGAGGAAGGTGAGGGATCAGCCCAGAACTACACGGCAGGACCTGGTCAATGACCTGAAGAGAGCTGGGACCACAGTCTCAAAGAAAACCATTAGTAACACACTATGCCGTCATGGATTACAATCCTGCAGCGCACGCAAGGTCACCCTGCTCAAGCCAGCGCATGTCCAGGCCCGTCTGAAGTTTGCCAATGACCATCTGGATGATCCAGAGGAGGAATGGGAGAAGGTCATGTGGTCTGATGAGACAAAAATAGAGCTTCTTTTTTTTCCACTCGCCGTGTTTGGAGGAAGAAGAAGGATGAGTACAACCCCAAGAACACCATCCCAACCGTGAAGCATGGAAGTGGAAACATTATTCTTTGGCGATGCTTTTCTGCAAAAGGGACAGGACGACTGCACCGTATTGAGGGGAGGATGGATGGGGCCATGTATCGCGAGATCTTGGCCAACAACCTCCTTCCCTCAGTAAGAGCATTGAAGATGGGTCGTGGCTGGGTCTTCCAGCATGACAACGACCCGAAACACACAGCCAGGACAACTAAGGAGTGGCTCCGTAAGAAGCATCTCAAGGTCCTGGAGTGGCCTAGCCAGTCTCCAGACCTGAACCCAATAGAAAATATTTGGAGGGAGCTGAAAGTCCGTATTGCCCAGCGACAGCCCCGAAACCTGAAGGATCTGGAGAAGGTCTGTATGGAGGAGTGGGCCAAAATCCCTGTTGCAGTGTGTGCAAACCTGGTCAAGAGCTACAGGAAACATATGATCTCTGTAATTGCAAACAAAGGTTTCTGTACCAAATATTAAGTTCTGCTTTTCTGATGTATCAAATACTTATGTCATGCAATAATTACTTAAAAATCATACAATGTGATTTTCTGGATTTTTGTTTAAGATTCCGTCTCTCACAGTTTAAGTGTACCTATGATAAAAATTACAGACCTCTACATGCTTTGTAAGTAGGAAAACCTGCAAAATCGGCAGTGTATCAAATACTTGTTCTCCCCACTGTATATGCTTGGAATGATGCCTTCAATGCTTGTTAATACTTGTAACTTAAGCTTCATGCTTTGTATGTGAATCCATTCATTGTACAATGTTTAATTAAATATCTGCCTTTGATATAGACAATTCTCAAACCAATTATTGCTAGTCAACGTCATCTAATTGCCTAATGCTTGCTTGTATATTTTAATTATCTTTATGGAGTCAGAAAAACATTTTATTAGGTCAATTGCTTAGTCTTATCACGAGTCGCATGTCATGTACATATAATATACCATATATTCACATATCAAATATTACTGCCCACTACAAGTGACCAGTGTTCAATGTCTCTATATACATGGGGCAACAGTCTGATGGCCTGGAGATAGAAAACCATTTGATGATACCAATTATTTTAATGATTACTTCATTGGCAACGTGGGCAAACTTAGGCAGGAAATGTCAACAACGAACAGTGAGCCATCGTACTCATGCATAAAAAAAATGAAAAATGAAAGAAAAGCATTGCAAGTTTGAATTTTGTAAAGTTAGTGTGGGAGAGGTGGAAAAATTATTGTTATCGCTCAATAATGTCAAACCTTCTGGCATTGACAACTTAGATGGAAAGCTACTGAGGATGGTAGCTGACTCTATAGCCACTCCCATCTGTCATATCTTTAATCTGAGCCTAGAGGGAAGTCTTTGTCCTCAGGCCTGGAGGGAAGCCAAAGTCATTCCGCTACCCAAGAGTGGTAATGCGGCCTTTACTAGTTCTAACAGCAGACCTATTAGCTTGCTGCCAGCTCTTAACAAACTGTTGGAAAAAATTGTGTTTGACCAAATACAATTATATTTCTCTGTAAACAAATTAACAACAGACTTTCACCATGCTTATAGAGAAGGGCACTCAACATGTACTGCACTGACACAAATGTAATATGATTGGTTGAAAGAAATTGATAAAAACAAGATTGTGGGAGCTGTACAGTTAGATTTCAGTGCAGCCTTTGACATTATTGACCATAACCCGTAGTTGAGATAACGTATGCGTTATGGCTTTTCAACCTCTGCCATATCATGGATTTAGAGCTATCTATCTAATAGAACTCAGAGGGTTTTCTTTAATGGAAGCTTCTCTAATCGTATCTATTTTTATCAATGATCTGCCACTGGCATTAAACAAAGCATGAGTGTCCATGTATGCTGATGATTCAACCATATACGCATCTGCAACCACAGCTAATGAACCCTTAACAAAAAGTTCAAGTCTGATTTGGAATGGGTGGCCAGTAATAAACTGGTCCTGAACATCTCTAAAACTAAGAGCATTGTATTTGGTACAAATCATTCCCTAAGTTCTAGACTTCAGCTGAATCTGGTAATGAATGGTGTGGTTGTTGAACAAGTTGAGGAGACTAAATTACTTGGTGTTACCTTAGATTGTAAACTGTCATGGTGAAAACATATAGATGTTTTGCCCATGAGAGGTCTGTCCGTAATAAAGAGATGCTCCGCTTTTATGACACCACACTCCAAAAAGCAAGTCCTGCAGGCTGTAGTTTTGTAATATCTTTATTATTGTCCAGTCGTGTGGTCGAGTGCTGCAAGGAAAGACCTAGTTAAGCTGCAGCTGGCCCAGAACAGAGCAGCACATCTTGCTCTTCATTGTAATCAGAGGGCTAATATAAATACAATGCATGCCAGTCTCTCTTGACTAAGAGTTGAGGAGAGACTGACTGCATCACATTAATGTATTTAAAATTCCAAATGGTTTGCATAGTCAACTTACACACAGCTCTGACACACACACTCACCCCACCAGACATGCCACCAGGGGTCTTTTCACAGTCCCCAAATCCAGAACAAATTCAAGAAAGCGTACAGTATTATATAGAGCCATTATTACATTGAACTCTGTTCCACCTCATATTACTCAAATTAACAGCAAACCTGGTTTAAAAAAACAGCTAAAGCAAAACCTCACGGCACAACGCCTCTCCCCTATTTGACCTAGATAGTTTATGTGTATGTATTCAAATCAAATCAGATCAAATCAAATTTTATTTGCCACATGCGCCGAATACAACAGGTGTAGACATTACCGTGAAATGCTTACTTACAGCCCTTAACCAACAATGCATTTATTTTTTAATAAAAAAGTTAAATAAAACAACAACAACAAAAAAGTGTTGAGATAAAAAGAGCAAAAGTAAAATAAAATAACAGTAGGGAGGCTATATACAGGGGGGTACCGGTGCAGAGTCAATGTGTGGGGGCACCGGCTAGTTGAGGTAGTTGAGGTAATATGTACATGTGGGTAGAGTTAAAGTGACTATGCATAAATAATTAACAGAGTAGCAGCAGCGTAAAAAGATGGGGTGGGGGTGGGGGGGCAGTGCAAATAGTCTGGGTAGCCATGATTAGCTGTTCAGGAGTCTTTTGGCTTGGGGGTAGAAGCTGTTGAGAAGCCTTTTGGACCTAGACTTGGGGCTCCGGTACCGCTTGCCGTGGGGTAGCAGAGAGAACAGTCTATGACTAGAGTGGCTGGAGTCTTTGACAATTTTGAGGGCCTTCTTCTGACACCGCCTGGTATAGAGGTCCTGGATGGCAGGAAGCTTGGCCCCAGTGATGTACTGGGCCGTACGCACTACCCTCTGTAGTGCCTTGCGGTCGGAGGCTGAGCAGTTGCCATGCCAGGCGGTGATGCAACCAGTCAGGATGCTCTCGATGGTGCAGCTGTAGAACTTTTTGAGGATCTGAGGACCCATGCCAAATCTTTTCAGTCTCCTGAGGGGGAATAGGCATTATCGTGCCCTCTTCACGACTGTCTTGGTGTGTTTGGACCATGATAGTTTGTTGGAGATGTGGACACCAAGGAACTTGAAGCTCTCAACCTGTTCCACTACAGCCCCATCGATGAGAATGGTGGCGTGCTCAGTCCCCTTTTTTGAAGTCCACAATCATCTCCTTTGCCTTGGTCACGTTGAGGGAGAGGTTGTTATCCTGGCACCACATGACCAGGTCTCTGACCTCCTCCCTTTAGTCTGTTTCATCGTTGTCAGTGATCAGGCCTACCACTGTTGTGTCGTTGGCAAACTTAATGATGGTGTTGGAGTCGTGCCTGGCCATGCAGTCATGGGTGAACAGGGAGTACAGGAGGGGACTGAGCACGCACCCCTGAGGGGCCCCTTTGTTGAGGATCAGCGTGGCAGATGTGTTGTTACCTACCCTTACCACCTGGGGGCGGCCCGTCAGGAAGTCCAGGATTCAGTTGCAGAAGGAGGTGTTTAGTCCCAGGATCCTTAGATTAGTGATGAGCTTTGAGGGCACTATGGTGTTGAACGCTGAGCTGTAGTCAATGAATAGCATTCTCACGTAGGTGTTCCTCTTGTCCAGGTGGGAAAGGGCAGTGTGGAGTGCAATAGAGATTGCATAATCTGTGGATCTGTTGGGGCAGTATGCAAATTGGAGTGGGTTTAGGGTTTCTGGGATAATGGTGTTGATGTGAGCCATGACCAGCCTTTCAAAGTACTTCATGGCTACAGACGTCAGTGCTACGGGTCGGTAGTCATTTAGGCAGGTTATCTTAGTGTCCTTGGGCACGGGGACTATGGTGGTCTGTTTGAAACATGTTGGTATTACAGACTCAGTCAGGGACATGTTGAAAATGTCAGTGAAGACAGCACATGCTTGGAGTACACGTCCTGGTAATCCGTCTGGCCCTGCGGCCTTGTGAATGTTGACCTGCATAAAAGTCTTACTCACATCTGCTACGGAGAGCATGATCACATAGTCATCCGGAACAGCTGGTCCTCTCATGCATGCTTCAGTGTTGCTTGCCTCGAAGCGAGCATAGAAGTGGTTTAGCTCGTCTAGTAGGCTTGTGTCACTGGGCAGCTCGCGGCTGTGCTTCCCTTTGTAGTCTGTAATAGTTTTCAAGCCCTGCCACATCCGACGAGCGTCACAGCCAGTGTAGTACGATTCAATCTTAGTCCTGTATTGACTCTTTGCCTGTTTGATGGTTCGTCGGAGGGCATAGAGGGATTTCTTATAAGCGTCCGGGTTAAGAGTCCCGCTCCTTGAAAGCGGCAGCTCTACCCTTTAGCTCAATGCGGATGTTGCCTGTAATCCATGGCTTCTGGTTGGGGTATGTACGTACGGTCACTGTGGGGACGACGTCATCGATGCACTTATTGATGAAGCCAGTGACTGATGTGGTGTACTCCTCAATGCTATCTGAAGAATCCCGGAACATGTTCCAGTCTGTGCTAGCAAAAGAGTCCTGTAACTTAGCATCTGCGTCATCTGACCATTTTTTTATTAACCGAGTCACTGGTGCTTCCTGCTTTAGTTTTTGCTTATAAACAGGAATCAGGAGGATAGAGTTATGGTCAGATTTTCCAAATGGAGGGCGAGGGAGAGCTTTGAATGCGTCTCTGTGTGTGGAGTAAAGATGGTCTAGAGTTTTTTTTCCTCTGGTTGCACATTTAATATGCTGGTAGAAATTAGGTAGAACGGATTTAAGTTTCTCTGCATTAAAGTCCCCGGCCACTAGGAGCGCTGCCTCTGGATGAACGTTTTCCTGTTTACTTATACAGCTCATTGAGTGCAATCTTAATGCCAGCATTGGTTTGTGGTGGTAAATAGACAGCTATGAAAAATATAGATGAAAACTCTCTTGGTAAATAGTGTGGTCTACAGCTTATCATAAGATACTCTACGTCAGGCGAGCAAAACCTTGAGACTTCCTTAGTATTTGATTTTGTGCACCAGCTGTTGTTTACAAATATACACAGACCGCCACCCCTTGTCTTACCGGAGTCAGCCGTTCTATCCTACCGATGTAGCATATATCCCGTCAGCTGTATGTTGTCCATGTCTTCGTTCAGCCACGACTCGGTGAAACATAAGATATTACAGTTTTGAATGTCCCGTTGGTAGGATAATCATAATCTTAGGTCATCTAATTTATTTTCAAATGATTTAACATTGGCTAATAGGATTGATGGAAGAGGCAGTTTACTCGCTCGCCATCGGATCCTTACAAGGCACCCCGACCTATGTCCACGATATCTCCGTCTCTTTCTCCTGCGAATGACGGGGATTTGGGCCTTGTCGGGTGTCTGTAAGATATCCTTCGCGTCCGACTCGTTGAAGAAAAAATCTTCGTCCAATACGAGGTGAGTAATCGCTGTCCTGATATCCAGAAGCTCTTTTTGGTTATAAGAGACGATGGCAGAAACATTATGTACAGAATAAATGACAAATAACGTGAAAAAACACACATAATAATACAATTGGTTAGAGGGCTGTAAAATAGCAGCCATCCTCTCCGGCGCCATCATAGAAAATAAAAATAAATAAAAACTACAATTGATATGTAGGCTACGTGTGCCATTTTAAAATTGATGTAGTTCTGTCCTTGAGCTGTTCTTGTCAATTCATGTTCTGTATTATGTCATTTTTCATGTTTTGTGTGGACCCCAGGAAGCGTAGCTGCTGCTTTCGCAACAGCTAATGGGGATCCTAATAAAATACAAAAAATACCACCTGGGGGAGATCCTTCAGGAAGTCTAGGACCCAGTTGCACAGGGAGGGGTCCTGTCCCAGGGCCCTGAGCTTAGTGAGGAATTTGGAGGGCACTATGGTGTTGAAGGCTGAGCTGTAGTCGATGAACAGCATTCTTACATAAGTTTTCCTCTTGTCCAGGTGGGATAGGGAGGTGTGCAGTGTAGTGGTTATTGCGTCATCCGTGGATCTGTTGGGGTGGTATGCAAATTGTAGTTGGTCGAAGGTGTCGGGTAAGATGGAGCTGATATGGTCCTTGATTAGCCTCTCAAAGCACTTTATGGTAACAGAAGTGAGAGCTACCGGGCGATAGTCATTTAGCTCAGTTACCTTCGCTTGCTTGGATTCTGGAACAATGGTGGACATCTTGAAGCAAGTGGGGATGACAGACTGGGATAGGGATAGATTAAATATGTCTGTAAACACTCCAGCCAGCTGGTCTGTGCATGCTCTGAGGACGCGGCTTGGAATGTCGTCTGGGCCACCAGCCTTGCGAGGGTTAACTCGCTTGAAAGTCTTACTCACGTCGGCCATGGTGATCGAGAACCCACAGTCCTTGTGAGCAGTGGGGGACCCGTCAGTGGCTCTGTGTTATTCTCCTCAAAGCGGGTGAAGAAGGTGTTCAGCTTAGCTGGGTATGACATGGCTGGGTTTCCCTTCATAATCTATGATTGACTGAAGTCCCTGCCACATGCGTCTCGTGTTGAATTGTGACTCCACTTTGTCTCTGTACTGTCGTTTCGCCTCTTTGATCACCTTACAGAGGTCATAGCTGGTCTGTTTAGCATCATGAAGAAACATAGGACCTCTGGATACTGGACTTGTATGTAACCGACCTGACTTAGATAAACAATGGTGACCACAGAAACCCGGAGAAGAACATTCCTCGTATGTCTCTCAATAAGGGTTCTCACAAAACCTTGCAGTAGAACAGCAGATAAAAACACAACACAACCGTGCCAGAGGATTGTGGTCACCAAATACCATCACCCACTTATCCAATCAAGGTCATTTCACAATGTAGCCGAGCTGTTGCTAGCGGGTAGACCAACCGCTGATAGTTACAGCTTAATGAGAAAACAAACCCAGGGAAATGTTGGTCTTTCTGTTTACAGAACAAAGTCAGGCTCTTATACAAAGTCAGGCTCTTATTATCTTACTTCATATGAGTGAGTTGTTTCTTATGCCATTAAGTGCTGTTACTGATGCATTTACATTACATTTACGTCATTGTGCAGACGCTCTTATCCAGAGCGACTTACAAATTGGTGCATTCACCCTATAGCCAGTGGGATAACCACTTTACAATATTTTTTTTTTTTTTTTTTATTGTTTATTTATTATTATTATTATTTATTTATTTATTTATTTATTTAATTTTTTTTGCAATGCTCAACCTGTCAAGTTTAATGTGAAACAATTCTCTAATCAAGACAAATACTGTATATAGAAATGTGTAAACTGTCTCTTAGTATAGACTACTAAACATAATCCTAAAAGACCACCCACCGGGTCAAAAGTAGTGCACTACATAGGGAATAGGGTGCCATTTGGGATGTACACTATGACATCAGAAGAGCCCGGATTGGTCCTCTGATTTCCCCTGCAGGGCCACGCCATCTGCTCGGCAGGGGAGATCTGATAGTGTCATCAGATTTACCAGCTCACTTCCTCTCCTGTTCTCCCTCCAGGTGTGACAGCCCTCCTCAATGGCAGGCCCATGCACAATTCATGAGAGTAGATTGATTTCCTTACAATGTGTGTGTGTGTGTGTGTGTGTGTGTGTGTGTGTGTTTGTGTAGTAGGCAAGCAGGCAGCAGGGGTGGGGGGGGGGGGGGGGGGGATGAAGGGTTTTGGGGTGGAGGGTGGAGGGATGAAGGGTTTGGCAAGGCTTAGTCTAAGGCAGTGTGTGGTGTGTGTTTGTTTGTGTGTGTATGCATGTGTGTGTGTGTGTGTGTGTGCATGCGTGTGCATGCGTGTGCATGCGTGCATGCGTGTGAAACTGTCCAACTCTTTCAACCAATGTGTGTGTGTAGTCCCAGTCACCCCAGGTTGCTGTCACACTGTCACACACACTGACTGACGGATGGAACGCTGAAATCCAAGCCCCTGCGTGCCGTGACTGCCGTCACCCGAGAGCACTGGTTTTAGGTTCTGTGCCAGCGTCCATCTCTCCTCTCTCTCTCCAAATGTCACGCGGTATCAGGTCTCAGGTCTCAGACCCACCCAGGTACTGGCAGGCCCCAATCAAACAAATCCAGTAAGGCCTCAAATGCCTCCCTGGCTCTCTCCACAGTGCCCTGCTCAGGGCTGGCAACAATTACTTACTATCAGACCACATGACACAGCTTACCGGTCAGATGATGCTATGATACCTGCCCTGCCCTGCACGGGTCAATTTTCATCAGGGACGTCAACTGGGTTGGGCAGTGTCTCTCTAAACTGAGTGATGTCACTGTTTCAAAATACCCTCAGATTGAAATGCATTTGGATGGAATTTCGCTGATAACATACTGTAGTTCTGGCTGCGTTGTGTTATGATTATATTTTGGGGTTTCATCTAGATACCAAATCGGTTACGTGTCTAGTTTCATTCTCATAATCCCAGTACTGCTAAAAAACTGGCTACGAATCAAAGAGACAGAGACTTTTTCTGATATGGTCCCCATGGGAATACAGTGTTGTGATTGTGTTGATTTTGAGCACAAGAATGTGGATTCATTTTTCATTTGGACTAATGGACTTGTCCTATATGACCTAATCTGTTCCCACTCTAAAACCAGTAACAAAAAAATAAAAAAAATGAATCCTCTAAGTGATTGGGATAGTGAGTCTGTTTGCTCCCTCAAACATATAGTATGTAGTAATTCACAACAGACCCTCGTGGTGTGGTGCACAGGGCTGGAGTATAAATATAGGCCCCTATAACATTCCACTCACGTTCTAGGCTGAGGCCTACTGGGAGTGCTCAGAGCGGCGGCAAGGGTGCACTTTTCTAAAGGACGTTCAAAACAGAACTATCCTCGGGAGGACTTTCATAGGGGGCCTGATTGGCTGAAACCTTTTCGTGTGTTTCTGGGTTTATATTTATAGAGTGTGAAGTCAGGGCGTCAGGGCGGGAGGCTGAACCATGCGGGGTGGCCTTTTTAAACCTAGCTGCATGTTAAGCGATGCTGCTGAGGGGAGCAACAAGCTCTCACAGTCTCACTGCAGAATTAGACGATTATCCACGTTTCTCCCAACGTCAAATATCAAAGTTGCTCCAAACATCAAATTTAAAGTGTTTTTGACACTCTGGGTTGACTCCTCCTGCTCAGTATCGTTCTGTTTCTCCAAACGTCAAATTTCGAAGTTGCTCCAAATGTCAAATGTATAAGGTTAAGGGTTAAGGTTTTGGATAGGGTTAAAACATTACGTTTAGACACTCATTCCGAATGGTTAAGGTAAGGGTTAAGGTTTGGGATAGGGGTTAAACAAAAATCTAAAACAAGTGTCCAACACTGGGCTCAAACATGCAACCTTCAGATCCAGAGTCATGGGATTATGCTCATCTGCCACCCAAGTCCAGAAAGCGCTAGCAAAACCCACGCTCACTTGATGGAAATAGCACTTATTGTTGCCCTTAGTGGCCGGTTTTGAAGCAATTTCTTGATATCCTCAGGACATGGATAGACATCCAATTTTGAAGTCCCTCTTGAGCAATCTGCCTGGAAAGGAGGCCACCAATTGGTCAGCGGTGGGGGTGGAGCAATGACATGGCATTCATTCCATTCTAAATGTAAACCTGCCTGGGACAATAGTAACCTTGTACAAAAGCTGAAGAACATAGGCACATCCAAGTACTTTCCTCAGGTGCTGGAGTTGTAGGTGAATCATGAAAAACAGAAAGGAAAACGCTGCACACTGCTGCTCACCCTTAGGTCGCCTGATGAAGACCTAAGGGTCGAAATGTTGTTATAAATAAATATCACCTGGGAGCATGAGCAGCAGTGTACTGCATTTTCCTTTATGTTTTACAATAGTAATCCTAGCCTGGTTGCACCAAATTAAACACATCGCTCACTATTATGATGAGGCCGGGCAGCGTTCAGTCCCGGTATAACCAGGGCTGTGTTCAGTATGTTTTTACGTTCTGGAATGTTCAATTGAACAGAAACAGTGCTGTACCAAACAACCAGTTGAAAAAACTGGGAGGGGGAGGGGTTGGGTTGGGTTGTGGGTTGGAGAATGCTATCAGCATGGCTACTGCCCTTTAAATATGTCACTTATTGCTTCAAGCCACACCTCGCCACACCAACGAAACGGGAGCAAACTACAGGAGGTTGGTGGCACCTTAATTGGGGAGGAAGGGCTCGTGGTAATGGCTAGAGCGGAATTAGAATCTGTTCAAGAACGTACAAACGTACAAACCATTCCAATAAGCAAGCGTTCAAGCGAACTGAACGCACCTCAGGCTATAGTAGCCCTGCCCTGCACTTCACACTGTGTAAACCTAATGGGCAAGTTCATTTTGCATGGCCCGGTGCCCTGGGTGGGTAAAGATTTCACTTAAGGACCAAAGGAATGTTCTAAAATGTACAAACTCTGCCCACCTGGGACACAGGGCCATGCAAAACAAACACGCCCACTGTGTGGACCATAAGTCCCCGCCTCGCTAGAACCACTGATTTAAACAACATGAGATAGTGAGAAACATGAGCCTGCATCCTGTTGGACATCCTTCATTAATAGAGGGCTGAAAGTGTAGTAAATGTAGCCAAGAGCAGGTCAGGAAAGAGTATATGAGACGCACAGTAGCAGACTACCTTGATCCTAGAAACGTATGGTATAACCTCTATGTTGCACACTCTAGACCCAGTATGTCTATGAGGTTAGTTTGTCTATTGCAAATGTCTAATGCAAATGCCTAGTTTGTCTGATGCAAATTTTTTGATTCAAAGGAACAGCAGCATGATTTAGCTTGTAATTCCAGTCACAACAGACCTGTGAAACACTGCCTCTTTTATAACGAACACCCACATTTTCTTACTTGCTAGACAGTTAAAGTCTCCCACTGTAATGGATGGCAATGAATGCCATGCCAAACAATGGTATGGGAACATACCTTAGTGGTAATACACTGTCATAATCTCTGGCTTTAAGAGCCCCATTAGTTCAGCATTACTGGGGGAGTATGACTCAGTGGGAATAGCTTTTAACTTTCTGTTTGAGAGCAGCAGACCTGGGTTCAAATACCATTTGAAATCATAATTTTATTTATTTATCTGAGCTTGATTTAGTTTGCCTGTTGCAATATAACCAATAGACAGTGCCAAAAGTGCAAACCCTACCCACCTGACACTCCAAGTGGGCTAAAGCAAACGCTCAAAGCATTTGAATGATTTAGAATAGTGTTTGAATCCAGGTCTGGAGAGCAGCAGTCAGTCCAGTCATCCTGTTAAGTCAGGCTGGTGGAAAAGCAAAGCGGTAATGCAGTGTTTTTGTAGTGAAAGCACAGAACCCCAGGGGAGACAATCACAGTAGAGTAATAGTGACAGGCTCATGCCATGGAAAACAAAACAATGAGGAGTCCTATCGCTAAGACAACAGTCCAGCATGAGGCACTGTCTATATTAGGCAGAGGAGGGGAGCCGTATTGGGCTGACTGTTGGGTGAGAATAGTTACATCACTGTTAGGCTACAATAACTTAAATACCTGAGTGTCTCTACTGTGGAAGGACCTAAATCATTCACAACCACTGCCTTTCAGCGTGTAACTACAGTCACAAGGAAAGGAAATAGGAAGTGATCCTCAATCAGAGATGGTAGCACTGATATAGTTCCTGCTGTGGTGTACATATTCCTCCTTGTGACACCCATTTCACAAACAAGCCTAAAAACTCTCCTGAGTAACTGCAGCTATGAGATGACACTGATGACAACCAGGGATGGGGATACATTACAAGTTACAAATACAAAATACAACTACAAAATACCCTAAAGATAAATGTATCGCAACAGAATATAAGATACTTCTGCAAAGTATTGTATTTAATTTAAATACATGTATTTTGTATTTTAAAACACAAAAATAAATGTGCAAGTAGGTGGCCAAACAGCAACAACATTCTCAGTAAGGGTTACTGAAACTTCTTTGTTGCTATGACTGTGATATGTTGTGGTTTATCTACATTAGTTGAATGCACTGTCATTCTGGATTAGAGTGTCTGCTAAATTACCTAAATATAAATGTTTATGTGAAAATGAACAACTGAAAAGCACACTGGGTATTGTCATTGGTCTTGTTTCAGGGCGGTGCTCCTTAGAGTCTACACCCACTAAAACTTTTTTTTCACATTTTGCTGCCTTACAATTACATTTTAAATTACAGATCTAAACAGAGCTACAGATCTAAACAACCTACTCCACATTTTCAAAGTGAAAGAAAGTTATCCGCCATTTCCTGGTTGCTAAAGTCTAATAGTTTGCCTAATTTCAGTTTATGTGACAAAACAGCATCATGTTATGGGTATGATTGTCACCGGCAGGGACTGGGGAGTTTGTTAGGATCAAAATAAATATGAAAGGAGCAAAGACCAGGTAAAGCGTCTTCTGAAAACCTAACCCTGCGATATGGTTCAATTTTTCTGCAGGACAATTACACAAATTTTTATGCAAAACACACTAAATTGGCTTTCCAAGAGGTGTTGAGTGTTCCTGAGTGGTCTAGTCTCAGTCCTGACTTAAATCTTTAAAAAATATCAGAGACAATGTTTGAATATAGCTGTCCATCAATGATTCCCAACCAAATTTAATGAGCTTAAGCAATTTTGACAAAAACTATGGATGCCTTCAGAAAGTATTCATTTCCACATTTTGTTGTGTTACACCCTGAATTTTTTTTTTTTTTAATTGAGATTGTTTGGGTCACTGGCTTACACGCAATACCCCATAATGTCAAAGTGGAATTGTGTTTTTAGAAATTCTTACAAATTAATAAAAAATGAAAATCTGAAATGTCTTGAGTCAATAAGTATTCAACCCCTTTGTTATGGCAAGCCTAAATAAGTTCAGGAGTAAAAATGTGCTTAACATGTCACAGAATAAGTTGCATGGACTCACTCTGTGTACAATAATAGTGTTTAACATTATTTTTTAATGACTACCTCATCTCTGTACCCCACACATACAATTATATGTAAGGTCCCTCAGTCGAGCAGTGAATTTCAAACTCAGATTCAAACACAAAGACCAGGGAGGTATTCCAGTGCTTCGCAAAGAAGGGCACCTATTGGTAGGTGGGTTAAAAAAAAAGAAGCAGACATTCAATATCCCTTTCAGCATGGTGAAGTTATTAATTACACTTTGTGTGTTCCAAAGGAAAACCATTACAGACAAACATATTTAAATCAATAATTATTTATAAATCAATAACAGTCTGTATAACATTGAGTAAAAAAAATGTAAAAATACACTCATCAAAAGGGATGGGTTGGGGACAGGGACATAATGCAGTGTGTGATACATAATACATAGAAGAATAGGGGAAAACCAAGTGTATCAATGAAGGCACTGAAGATACAGTATAGTACAAAATAAATGACTGTGAAAAGGGCCAACAATGTATTTAAGTATGTACAGAGGCTCTCTGTTAGGAACCATTCAATGTATCAATACACCCAGTCACTACATTTAAAAAACATTTTTAGTCATTTAGCAGACATGCTTATCCAGAGCGACTTACAGTTAGTGAGTGCATAAATGTTTCATACTGGCCCCCCGTGGGAATCAAACCCACAACCCTGGCATTGCAAGCACCATGCTCTACCAACTGAGCTACAGGAGGGCTTACCACGAGAAAGATCCAGGCATCCTTCTTAACTCAGTTGCTGGAGAAAGAATGGCGCCAGATGGGATGGCCGCCGTTTTATGGGCTCCTGACCAATAGTGCATTTATTTGCGCTGTTTTAAACTTTTTTTTGTACATAATGTTTTTTTCTTTAATGAGTCGGACGTGGAGGATATACTGCGCTTCCCGGACCAGGCCCAAATCCCTGTAATTCGTAAGAATAGGAGAGGCCGCTACAGAGGTCGACAAGCCGGATGCCTGGCGAGACTGCGTCAGTGAGTGGCCTTTACCCTCCATTCTACTGGCAAACATGCAATCACTGGAGAATAAACTGGATGAGCTCCGTTCAAGACTATCCTATCAACAGGACATTAAAAACTGTAATATCCTATGTTGCACCAAGTCGTATCTGAACAAGGACATGGATAATAGACAGTTAACTGAGTTTTCCGTGCATCGGCAAGACAGGACAGCAGCCTTCGGTAAGATCAGTGGGGCTGGGGTGTGTCTCTTTGTCAACAACAGCTGGTGCGCCATCTCTAATATTAAGGACGTCTCGAGGTTTTGCTCGCCTGAGTTAGAGTACCTTCCAGGACCTCTATACTGGGACCTCTATACCAGGTGGTGTCAGAGGAAGACCCACACTATTTACCAAGATCATTTTCATCTATTTTCTTCATAGCTTTCTATTTACCACCACAAACCAATGCTGGCACTAAGACCGCACTCAACAAGCTGTATAAGGCCATAGTCAAACAAGAAAAAGCTCCTCCAGAGGCGGTGCTCCTAGTGGCTGGGGACTTTAATGCAGGAAAACTGAAATCCATTTTACCTAATTTCTACCAGCATGTCACCTGTGCAACTAAAGGAAAAATTTAAATAGATCACCTTTACTCCACACACAGAGACACATACAAAGCTCTCCCTCGCCTTCCATTTGGAAAATCTGACCATAACTCTATCCTCCTGATTCCTGCTTACTAGCAAAAACTCAAACAGGAAGTACCAGTGACGCGCTAAATACGGAAGTGGTCCGATGAAGCGGACGCTAAGCTACAGGACTGTTTCGCTAGCACAGACTGGAATATGTTCCGGAATTCATCCGATGGCATTGAGGAGTATACCACATCAGTCACCGGTTTCATTAATAAGTACATCAACGACGTCGTCCCCACAGTGACCGTACATACATATCCCATCCAGAAGCAATGGATTACAGGCAACATCCGCACTGAGCTAAAGGCCAGAGCTGCCGCTTTCAAGGAGCAGGACACTAATCAGGACACTTGTAAGAAATCCTGTCACGCCCTCATCAATCAGGCAAAGCGTCAAGGCAGGACGAAGATCGAATCCAACTACACCAGCTCTGACGCTCATCAGATGTGGGAGGGCTTGCAAACTATCACGAATAACAAAGGGAAACCAAGCCGCAAACTGCCCAGTGATGCGAGCCTACCAGACGAGCTAAATGCATTCTACGCTCGCTTCGAGGCAAGCAATACTGAACCATGCATGAGAGCACCAGCTGTTCTGGAAGACTGTGTGATCACGCTCCCCATAGCCGATGTGATTAAGACCTTTAAACATGTTAACATTCACAAGGTCGCAGGGCCAGACAGATTACCAGGACGCATACTCAGAGCATGCACTGATTAGCTGGCAAGTGTATTCACTGACATTTTCAATCTTTCCCTGACCCAGTCTGTAATACCTTGCAGACCACCATAGTCCCTGTGCCCAAGAATGCCAAGGTAACCTGCCTAACTGACTACCGCCCCGTAGCACTCACATCTGTAGCCATGAAATGCTTTAAAAGGCTGCTCATGGCTCACATCAACACCATCATCTCAGAAACCTTGGACACACTCCAATTTGCATACCTCCCCAACAGATCCACAGATGACGCAATCTCTTTTGCACTCCACACTACCCTTTCCTACCTGGACAAAAGGAACACCTACGTGAGAATGCTGTTCATTGACTAAAGCTCAGCGTTCAACACCATAGTGCCCTCCAAGCTCACCACTAAGCTAAGGACCTGGGACTGAACACCTCCCTCTGCAACTGGATCCTGGACTTCCTGACAGGCCACCGCCAGGTGGTGCGGGTAGGCAACAACACATCCACCACGCTGACCCTCAACACGGGACCCATCAGGGCCATGACTGCGGGGCCACACATGACTCCAATACCATCATTAAGTTAGCCGACGACACGTCGGTGATAGGCCTGATCACCGATGACGATGAGAGAACCTATAGGGAGGAGGTCAGAGGCAGTGTGATGCCAGGACAACAACCTTTCCCTCAACGTGAGGAAGACAAAGGAGCTGATCATGGACTTAAGGAAAAGGAGGGCCGAGCATCGACGGGGCTGTAGTTGAGCAGGTCGAGAGCTTCAAGTTCCTTGGTGTCCACATCACTAAGGACCTATCATAGTACAAACACACCAACACAGTCATGAAGAGGGCATGGCAACGCCTATTCCCCCTCAGGACGCTGAAAAGATTTGGCATGGGACCTCAGATCCTCAAAAAGGCGCTACAGAGGGTAGTGCGTATGGCCCAGTACAACACTGGAGCCAAGCTTCCTGCCTTCCAGGACCTCTATACCAGGTGGTGTCAGAGGAAGGCCCTAAAAATTGTCAAAGACTCCAGCCACCCAAAGTTATAGACTTTTCTCTCTGCTACCGCATGGCAAGCGGTACCGGAGTGCCAAGTCCTGGACCGAAACGCTCTTTAACAGCTTCTACCGCCAAGACATAAGACTGCTGAACAGTTCATCAAATATTTGCATTCACCCCTAATTTTATTCTTATTTTTTGCACTGACTCTCTTGCACAGGCTTGATGTACACTCACTGGACTCTAACCACACACTCACACATACTACACTGACACTCCAACACACACACACAAACACATGCATGCAAATTGATGCCACACACATACATTCACATTCCTGAACACTCTTCACATACACTGCTGCTACTCTCTGTTTATTATCTATGCATATTAACTTTACCCCTGCTTACATGTACATATTACCTCAATTACCTTAATGACCCCGTACATTGACTCTGCACCAGTACCCTTTGTATATAGCCTCGTTATTGTTATTTTATTGTGTTAGTATTTTTCCTTTAGTTTATTTAGCAAATCTTTCTTACTTACTTTTTAAAAAACTCTGCATTGTTGGTTAAGGGCTCGTAAGTAAGCATTTCAATGTAAGGTCTACACCTGTTGTATTCGGTGCATGTGACAAATACAAATTGATTTGATTTGATTTGAGAGGAAGGAAACCTCTCAGGGATTTCACCATGAGGCCAATGGTGACTTTAAAACAGTTACAGAGTTTAATGGCTGTGATAGGAGAAAACTGAGGATGGATCAACAACATTGTAGATACTCCACAATACTAACCTAATTGACAGAGTGAAAAGAAGAAAGCATGTACAGAACATAAATATTCCAAAACCTGCATCCTGTTTGCAACAAGGCTAACTTAATACTACAAAAAATTTGGCAAAACAATTAACTTTTTGGCCTGGATACAAAGTGTTATGTTTGGGGCAAATCCAATTCAACACATTACTGAGTACCACTCTTCATAATTTCAAGCATAGTGGTGGCGCATCATGTTATGGGTATGCTTGTTATGGTTAAGTACTGGGGAGTTTTTCAGGATAAAAAATAAACGGAGTGGAGCTAAGCACAGGCAAAATCCTAGAGGAAAACTTGGTTCAGTCTGCTTTCCACCAGACACTGGGAGATGAATTCACCTTTCAGCAGGACAATAACCTAAAACACAAGGCCAAATCTACACTGGAGATGTTTACCAAGAAGACAGTAAATGTTCCTCAGTGGCCGATTTACTACTTAAAGATCTATGTCAAGACCTGAAAATGATTGTCTAGCAATTATCAACAAACAATTTGACAGAGCTTGAAGAAGTTTTAAAAGAATAATGGGCAAATGTTGCACAATCCAGGTGTGGAAAGCTCTTAGAGACTTACCCTGAAAGACTGCTGTAATCACTGCCAAAGGTGCTTCTACAAAGTATTAACCCGTTTTTGCTTTGTCATTATGAGATATTGTGTGTAGATTGATTAGGGAAAAAAACTATTTAAGCAATTTTAGAATAAGGCAGTAACGTAACAAAATGTGTAAAAAGTCAAGTGGTCTGAATACTTTCCGAAGGCACTGAATACATTTAGTTCATTTAGCAGACGCTCTTATCACACCATAGTGCCATCATACTTTTGATACCAATGTAGGGTGAAAGAGGGCCATAAAATGTTGAACAGCTATAAAGGAATTGTATAGAAAAGTGTTTTGTATTTTGAAAATACAAATTACAGCTTTCGAAAATATCTTGTTACAAAATACATTAGAGTGCAGTTCAGCACAGAAGTAATTAAAATACGTATTTCAAATACATGTAACAGAAATACTGCCCATCTCTGATGACAACCAATGCCATTAGACGCCGCCCACCACCACTCTGATTTGCTTTTGTATCTGTGCCCAATTTTCCTGTAATACAGTACTCTCATCACCTGTCTGACACTGACGGTAACTGGAGACAAGCCCCGGGGTTTGGACTTGAGTGGAGGGCTACTGTCATTGTCAGTCCAAACCCAAACCCCTGATTACCCAGATTAGTGTAAAAGATCCTGGTAACATGACACACATATTGTTATTGTGTGCTACATTAGCTTACTGTGTGGACTCTTCCTGTGCTATGAATTATTAACCAGGAGACTGTAACCTATACACCCCAGGATAGTTACCTCAGAGTGGGGTTAGGTTGTTTATTGCTGTGTCCGAAATGGCACCCTATTCCCTATGCAGTGCGTTACTTTTGACCAGGGTCTATTGGGATCTGGTCAAAAGTAGTGCACTATGAAGTGAATAAGGTGCCATTTGGGACACACATTCTGATGCTGCTGTAAGTGAAGACTGACTGAACTCATCTGCTTCAAACACTACCATACAGAAAAAAATACATTTAAAATATACTTTTAGATACATTTTTTAGGATACATGTGAAAAACTTAAAGTTGGACAAATAATGTATCCAAAAAAAATATATATATATATATATATATATATATATATATATATATATATATATAATACATTTTAAATAGATTCCAAAATGTATTAAGGAATGTATTTAAAATGTATATCACAATCAGAGATGGCCAGTATTTCAAAACGTCTTAGTATTTTGTCATTTGTATTACACAGGGATGAACTACACGCCAATGATTTTGTAAAAATATACTTTTGAGAGCTTTAATTAGTATTTTCAAAATACAAAATCATTTTCTATACTTTTTGTTGTTGTTGTTGTAGTTCGCAGTTTTATGGCCCCCTTTCACCCTGCATTGGTATTGGAAGTCTGATAGCACTATGGTGTGATAAGAGCAACTGCTAGTTGAACTAAATATACAGTGCCTTCAGAAAGTATGCATACCCCTTGACTTTTTCCACATTTTGTTGTGTTCCAGCCTGAATTCAAAATTTATTACATTGAGTTTTTTATTACCTATCTACATACAATACCCATAATGACAAAGTGAAAACATGTTTTTAGAAATGTTTACACATTTATTGAATATGAAATACATAAGTACCCCTGAGTAAATACATGTTAGCATCACCTTTGGCAGCGATTACAGCTGTGAGTCTTTCTGTGTCCCTAAGATCTTTGCACACCTGGATTGTACAATATTTGCACATTATTCTTTTAAAATTATTTAAGCTCTGTCAAGCCAGTTTCAAGTCTTACCATAGATTTTAAGGCGATTTAAGTCAAAACTGTAACTAGGTCACTCAAGAACATTCAATGTCGTCTTGGTAAGTAACTCCAGTGTATATTTGGCTTTGTGTTTCAGGTTATTGTCCTGCTGAAAGGTGAATTTGTCTCCCAGTGTCTGTTGTAAAGAAGACTGAATCAGGTTTTCCTAGTACTCAGGACATAACGTTAATTTCTTTGCCACATTTCTGTCAGTTTTACTTAGGGCCTTATTGCAAACAGGATGCATGATTTGGAATATTTGTATTCTGTACAGGCTTCCTTCTTTTCAGTCTGTCATTTATGTTAGTATTGTGGAGTAACTACAATGTTGTTGATCTCCTGTCACAGCCATTCAACTCTGCAACTGTTTTAAAGTCACCATTGGCCTCAGCGGTTTCTTTCCTCTCCGGCAACTGACTTAGGAAGGACGCCTGTATCTACGTAGTGACTGGGTGTATTGATACACCATCCAAAGTGTAATTAATAACTTCACCATGCTCAGAGGGATATTCAAAGTCTGCTCTTCTTTGCGAGTAATCTGAAAACCTCCCTGGTCTTTGTGGTTGAATGTGTTTGAAATTCACTCCTCGACTGAGGGACCTTACAGATAATTGTATGTGTGGGGTAAGATATGAGGTAGTCATACAAAAATAATGTTAAACACTATTATTGCACACAGATTGAGTCCATGTATTTTATTTTGTGACATGTTAAGCACATTTCTACACTGAACTTATTTAGGCTTGCCATAACAATGGGGCTCAATACTTATTGACTCAAGACATTTCAGATTTTCATTTTTTATTAATTTGTAAAGATTTGTGAAACATAATTCCACTTTGACATTATGGGGTATTATGTGTAGGCCAGTGACACAAAATCTCAATTTAATCAATTTTAAATTCAGGCTGTAACACAACAAAATGTGCAAAAAGTCAAGGGGAGTGAATACTTTCTGAAGGCACTGTATGTACATGCATCTCTGGAATATATTTTAAGGCATTACATGCATTTTATTACATGTATTTGAAATACATTTTACGTGACGTTAAATATATTGAAATGTACTGTGGTCAATGGAACGCAGACCGTGGGGGAAAAAGCAAGGACACGGTCATTGGCGGCCATTAAAAATATTGGAATCTAGCAAAGTGGATATTCGTCAAATCCGTCATTATGTTCCAACAGGCCCACAATATGGTTAATAAAATCAAATTTGGATATATTTGGCTGTTTTTGCTGCATAATATTTAGAAGTTATCCTTTTCGGGTTTAGAAAAAAATATCTGCTAAACGTTCAATTCCCGTTTCTATAAACTTGTAGCATAGCTAGCCATATAGAAATCGGTAGTGGTAGTTAAAGCTGTTTTTAAGTGTGATGCAGTTGATTAGTGACAATGACATGAACATGTATTGCGGTTGACATCCATACAAGCGTTATATTCAGTTTTTTACCCCAATGTGTGAAATACATATACTGTATAAACAATAGCCTTAAAATAGGCTAATTTTGATGGGTGGCAATGTGGAGATTCTGAATCTTTCCCCCACAGTGGGGATGCGTGCATGGCGTTTCCATTGCATTTCCATCATCTTGGTGGAATACCATTTACATTTTTATCGCATCTATAAGCCAGGGGGGAGCAGCATGGTTGCCATGTAACTGCAAAGAAGCAGTAAATACTCATAAGGATAATTGGGCAGCAGGTAGCTTAGTGGTTAATAGTGTTGTGCCAGTAACTGAAAGGTTGCTGGTTCTAATCCCCGAGCCGACTAGGTGAAAAATCTGTCAATGTGCCCTAATTGCTCCTGTAAGTCGCTCTGGATAAGAGCATCTGCTCAGAAATGCCAAAGTGACAGCAATGAAAAGAAGCAAATTTATGCTGTTATTTTCCATTCGTCAACCATTTTACAGATCTTTTTTTTTCACATTTTCAGGCTGTTATAATGCAGACACTTATCCATATGACTCACAGATGTCCACTATAAAGTAATGTTTCCCCTTAAACATTCCTTCATGGCGTATGCAGAAGGTTTTCAGCTCTGCTGGTGTTTGATTTCCTCCTATTTTGATTTGACTGAAAGGTATCCTGGGAGGGTGGTGGTGGAGAAGTCCAGTTGTGTGTTATAGTGTTAGTTATTATACATTTACATTTACATTTTAGTCATTTAGCAGACGCTCTTATCCAGAGCGACTTACAGTTAGTGAATGCATACATGTTTTTTTATTTTATTTTTTATTTTATTTTTTCATACTGGCCCCCCGTGGGAAACGAACCCACATCCCTGCCGGCCAAACCCTCCCCTACCTTGGACGACGCTGGACCAATTTTTGCGCCGCCCATGGGTCTACACAGCTGTAGGGCGAGGGAGGCCCATACTACCTCTCCTGCCAAGATTTACAACCACTGTCCAACTGCACCCAACAGATGTGTCTGCCATACATAGGCCTAACCAACAGGAGCCAAAGTCCAAAATCACACCATTGAGATATTATCTCTCTCTCACACACACACACACACACACACACACACACACAGTCCATTTAGTCTGCACATGGATCTAGGCCTAGATCCAACAGAGCCATAGATGATTTAGCTGAGGGGCTTATCGCCCAGACAGACTGTACATATTACAGACACGTTTACCGTCCAGATGTTCAACATTCACATTTCATTGGGTCATAACCAGACAGGAAACCTGATTCTAAAAACCATAAAGTTGATATTCACATTTAGAGGCCTTGAAATGCAAGCTTCAAGGCATTTAGCATTCCTTTAATATTTTCATCAGCAAAGTGTAGCCTAATTCTTGAGGCTCACAATGCTGAGAGAAACAGGTGACAACGAGCATGTAGAACCTTCTGAAAAGTATTGCTTTGTTTTCATGGCAAATTATTTCAGAATGTCTCCAGCAGACTGTTACAGCTACTGCAATGGCTGTGGATGGCTGCTGTTCAAATGGAATAGGCTACACTGTGACTATGTCCAAGGAGAGTAGTGAGTTTGGGAGGTAACTCTAAACTCCAACTGTCCTCTAAGTCACAGCAAATCCCATAATCAAAACGAGTAATGATTTTGCTGTCAAGAGATACAATGCATGCAGTTGTGTGGGGACTCTCTCTGTACCCATCGATGCTGAAAGTATAAAATCTGCAGTATGTCCATCAAGCAAATTTTTTGATGGATTCAATCTATAAGGAATAGCCCTGAACAGTATGCATAGGAAAATGTTCTGTGTAACGGGCTATTCCTTATAGATTGAATCCAAAATAATTACTAGTTTTGATTATGGGATTTGCTGTGACTTAGAGGACAGTTGGAGTTTAGAGTGGCCTACCTTGAAATATTAACCCCCCGAAATGCTTCTCATTGCCTCTCATAGCAACCCATAGCAACCACGTCTGTAGCAACTGAAATGTGGGACAACTCACCTCCCAACTGAAGCAACCAGCCTTTCGGACGGTCCAAGATGCCATTGGCTTGCTCGAGCCCACAGCAGGAGTGGCCAGCGAACTTGTCCATCAATAATGTATCTTGGATTACCTTTCTAAATTCTTCAGCTCATGCTTAGGTGAGGACTGGTCGAGGTGAGCCTCTGTGCTGTTAGCGCTGGATGTCGGGGAAAACCTTTGTTTATTCACGTGTAAGTGTATTTTATTTCAATACAGCCTACTGTTATTTACAAAAGATGCTCATATACCTGTGACTGTGACTAATTGGCTATTTTCGCAGGCAGTTGGCCACGTGATATTTCCTTCAATTTAAGTTTTTTCCAGTGGACATTTATTACTCGAAATATCAATGATATGTCAATGATGCCAAAAAGGTGTGACATTCATGCAAATGTAGAATATTTTTAATATTCTCAAATATTTTAAATATTCTCAAATATTTTAAATATTCTCAAATATATTATAGGAGCACAAGTCAACGTCTGGCAGTAGGAAGTAGCCTAACTTTAGTATTTTTTAAATTGCATCCCAGAAACTGAGAAGGGGGTAGCTGCAGCCCAACATGGCGACTGGAGTGTGTGTGTGGACAGAAAAGAAGTGGGCGTGTGGAAGGGAGTGGGTGTATCAAAAGGAAAGTAGTGGCTGTGTGGAAGGGAGTGGGTGTGTGGAAAGGAAAGTAGTGGCTGTGTGGAAGGGAGTGGGTGTGTGGAAAGGAAAGTAGTGGCTGTGTGGAAGGGAGTGGGTGTGTGGAAAGGAAAGTAGTGGCTGTGTGGAAGGGAGTGGGTGTATCGGAAGGAAAGTAGTGGCTGTGTGGAAGGGAGTGGGTGTGTGGAAAGGAAAGTAGTGGCTGTGTGGAAGGGAGTGGGTGTATCGGAAGGAAAGTAGTGGCTGTGTGGAAGGGAGTGGGTGTGTGGAAAGGAAAGTAGTGGGCATGTGGAAGGGAGTGGGTGTATCGGAAGGAAAGTAGTGGCTGTGTGGAAGGGAGTGGGTGTGTGGAAAGGAAAGTAGTGGCTGTGTGGAAGGGAGTGGGTGTATCGGAAGGAAAGTAGTGGCTGTGTGGAAGGGAGTGGGTGTGTGGAAAGGAAAGTAGTGGGCATGTGGAAGGGAGTGGGTGTATCGGAAGGAAAGTAGTGGCTGTGTGGAAGGGAGTGGGTGTGTGGAAAGGAAAGTAGTGGGCATGTGGAAGGGAGTGGGTGTATCGGAAGGAAAGTAGTGGGCGTGTGGAAAGGAGTGGGTGTGTCAAAAGCGCTCTGCATTAGGTTAGATGGTTTTGATTGAGCAGTGTTTTCTTTCTTCCGTTTCTTACCACTCAACTACCGTACATTGAGGTACCATACTGCGAGAGTTTGGACTTGTGTTTTGAAGCCAGAGGATTAGTCTGAGTCGTATTTCACTGTTAGTTTTACACAAATAATTGTACATTGTCAGTTATAAAACTGGCAATTATTTATTTTTGATTAAAAGTACTGATGATGGGTGTACTGTTTCCTTATGTGTTGTACAGTATGTGTGTGCTTACTGTGACTGTCACCCTGACTACTAGGTAGCTACTTCCCAGTGTAGCCGGTCAGTAGTGCTTGTTAAGCGGGAGCGAAGGGCACTGTGTCCCAGTGTTGTTGCCGTTCTTGCCCTCCCCATTGAGTAGTAGACTGTATGTATCAAGATGACATCTAGATGGTTATCAATAATAGTTACTTATTGTGTAGGCTGCTATCCTACTTGAAATAAAATCATGGGAGGGGAAAACATTTGGCCACATTAGCTACAGACGTCGACACAATGGTGATACCAAAGATATTTATAACTAACCGAAGATTGTTAATCTGTGTTGTTATCAATGGGAGCAAATTAAGCATAGTGGGCAGAACAAGCAAGGAGGTGGGCAGAGCCAAGGACAAGCTAGAGAGATCCTATTGGTGCGTTATAGCATGTTTTTGCATATTTCCATTAGGGAACATCTTCCCTGTGAAGTGAGTCAATTCACCCTTGCACTCCTTGTAAATTTTAGAACTTTGGGGTCACGTCTACAAAACTTAATGCACTCTTTTCGTAACAGATTGTAGTTTTGGGAACGGAAAACTGTATTGAGATCAGGCTTTTCTTTGATGAGAAAATCAACAGAATGTTGGCCCAGTTCCATCTTGCTGCATACTCTCCCACTGATGGCCACTGGGCTTCCTCTCCTCACCATATTGGTGGGGAGTGGAAATTCCAACCGGATGCTTCAGATTTATACTTCCAGTGAAACATCTGGCTCCTTGTTCTATCTGTGGTGATAACCAGTAGGAAGCAGGTCGGCAGGCACGTCAATACAACACCGCTGCACTGGTCGCCGGCTTATCAACTCCTCATGCAGCCCAATCAGTCACGCAAAAAAATCCTAAAAGATACTAGAATGTGTGGGTCTTGTGAAACTGTTCATAAAATATGAGAGACAGATACCAGTCTTTCACAATCTCATAAAGGCTTATTGATAACATATGACATGTGATATGTAAGTACACTAATACACAGATCCAATATTGCATGTTTTCAGGAGACAAGAGGAGCCCTGAGAAGAAGAGTGACAGATGGAGCTGATGGGATCCACCCTGACGGCGGAGTACGCCCGGCCCAAAGCCAGCCACTTCTTCCCAGCCATCTCCACCATGGTGTCCTCCTACCGGAACAACCAGCCCGCCCTGGCCATGAACCCAAGTGCCAACCAGCCCTGGAGGACTAACGCCTACTACCGCACAGGCAGCGCTGCCACCATCCCCGCCCTCTCCTCCATCCAGAGGGAGAACCTAGGCTTCGACCTGGTCCGGGCCAAGACCATGTTCTACCCATCAAACCGGTCAGCCATGACCACCCGTTACACCCCAGACGACTGGTACAAGTCCAACCAGAGCAACTACCGTGAGTCAGAGTCGTCCAGGAACAGTGCTGAGCGGCTGAGGAGAGACACCATCAGGCTGATGCAGGATAAAGAGCAGCTGACCAGGAGGACCCAGGAGACCACCAGTAAGAACATCGGGGAACGCCTCAACGACATCAGCTTCTGGAGGTCAGAGTTGAACCATGAGATAGACAACATGGTGAGCGAGATCATGGCCCTCACTGAGGTGAAAAGAAGGCTGGAGAGAGCCTTGCAGGAGACCGAGGGGCCCCTGCAGGTAATGGAGTGTGTGTGTGTGTGTGCACGTGTGCAAGTGCGTGCTAAGTTCTACGTAAGAGTGTCCTGTAACTCCAACAGTACACAATGCATTCACACAGAAATGCAAATTGTACAGTATAAAGCACAACAAACCCCATCTCCAGTGCACCTATTTAATCATCCATGCATATCACTTACTCAGCACAGCGTCTTCCTGTCAGACTGTGGTGACACAGTTTTGTCAAAGGGGTCTGATGGTGGTGGATAAAGTGACAGTAGAGTTATTGGTTCTTCACACCACTTCAGAGCAGAGGGGTTCAGCATTCACAACACTCTAAATTAGGTCGCACGTATCCCATTAAGGTTGCTAGGCAACCAGGCAACCTTCCACAGAACAGCACCGGTGGTCATTTGTCTTAACCCAGAGTGCTTTGGGGTGTATAGTAGCGTCAACTTGATCTGGATGGAGATCTGGTGACATGAAGGTAGTTGAGACCAGGTAGCAACAAATAGTTCTCAGAGGGGACCTCTAATAAGTAATTGGAACCTATGAACTGAAGGTACACTCACTGTATAGAGAGAAATACAAATCAAATCATAATTTGTGTATATACACTACCGGTCAAAAGTTTTAGAATGCCTACTCATTCAAGGGTTTTTCTTTATTTTTACTATTTTCTACATTGTAGAATAATAGTGAAAACATCAAAACTATGAAATAACACATATGGAATCATGTAGTAACCAAAAAAGTGTTAAACAAATCAAAATATATTTTATATTTGAGATTCTTCAAATAGCAACCCTTTGCTTTGATGACAGCTTTGCAAACTCTTGGCATTCTCTCAACCAGCTTCACGAGGTAGTCACCTGGAATGCATTTCAATTAACAGGTGTGCCTTCTTAAAAATTCATTTGTGGCATTTCTTTCCTTCTTAATGCGTTTGAGCCAATCAGTTGTGTTGTGACAAGGTAGGGGGGGGTATACAGAAGATATCCCTATTTGGTAAAAGACCAAGTCCATATTATGGCAAGAACAGCTCAAATAAGCAAAGAGAAACGACAGTCCATCATTACTTTAAGACATGAAGGTCAGTCAAAACTGAAAATTTCAAGAACTTTGAAAGTTTCTTTAAGTGCAGTTGATAAAACCATCAAGCGCTATGAGGAAACTGGCTCTCTTGAGGACCGCCACAGGAATGGAAGACCTAGAGTTACCTCTGCTGCAGAGGATAAGTTCATTAGAATTACCAGCCTCAGACATTCCAGCCCAAATAAATACTTCACAGAGTTCAAGTAACAGACACATCTCAACATCAACTGTTCAGAGGAGACTCTGTGAATCAGGCCTTCATGGTCTAATTACTGCAAAGAAACCACTACTAAAGGACACCAATAATAATAAAAGACTTGCTTGGGCCAAGTAACACGAGCAATAGACATTAGGCCGGTGGAAATTTTCCTTTGGTCTGGAGTCCAAATTGGAGATTTTTGGTTCCAACCGCCGTGTCTTTGTGAGACGTGGTGTGGGTGAATGGATGATCGCCGCATGTGTATTTCCCATCGTAAAGCATGGAGGAGGAGGTGTTATGTTGTAGGGGTGCTTTGCTGGTGATACTGTCTGTGATTTATTTAGAATTCAAGGCACACTTAACCAGCATGGCTACCACAGCATTCTGCAGCGATATGCCATCCCATCTGGTTTGGGCTTAGTGGGACTATCATTTGTTTTTCAACAGGACAATGACCCAACACACCTCCAGGCTGTGTAAGGGCTATTTTACCAAAAAGGAGAGTGATGGAGTGCTGCATCAGATGACCTGGCCTCCACAATCCCCCGACCTCAACCAAATTGAGATGGTTTGGGATGACTCGGACCGCAGAGTGAAGGAAAAGTAGCCAACAAGCGCTCAGCATATGTGGGAATTCCTTCAAGACTGTTGGAAAAGCATTCCAGGTGAAGCTGATTGAGAGAATGCCAAGAGTGTGCAAAGCTGTCATCAAGGCAAAGGGTGGCTATTTGAAGAATATAAAATATAAAATATATTTTGATTTGTTTAACACTTTTTTGGTTACTACATGATTCCATATGTGTTATTTCATAGTTTTTATGTATTCACTATTATTCTACAATGTAGAAAATAGTAAAAATAAAGAAAAACCCTTGAAAGAGTAGGTGTTCTAAAACTTTTGACTGCTAGTGTATATATTTTGTATACCTAAAGGGGTCCTAAAATTCAAAATTAAATAGCTAAATGATCCTTGGTATGACCCCGGCTTAGACTCTTAAGGATTAAGAACCAACGATGTGCTACCTTTTTGTAGCATTTCCGACAATGTTAACATCTTGTCAGCCAAATCTCATAGTTCTTAAATCAAACCAAAGCACTTGGGTTGTGCAGCGCTAGTAGCTAGCTAACACCAGTCTGATGAGAGGCAAGCTACAAGCAAAGGAAGCTAGCTATATTTTGCTATGGAAGGTTTTTCACATGGCTGAAGTCATCTGTGCAAGCTGTTGGCCTTGACACTTGCGTGTAATCAGAGCACAAACAAATAAGCACAAATAAGATAGCGAATGTTCTTGGCTGTTATTGCCAGTTAGCTAGCCAACTAATGTTAGCCAGTAAACATTAGCTAGCTAGCTACAAGCCAACAAGGCTGTAATGTTAGCTGTATGGACAGATCGTGCATCGGCAAAACTCAATGTTGACAATATCTCCCACATTCTTCCACAAAGCACTGCTAGCTTGCTAGCGAAGTAAAGTTCATAGTCAACACCAAACATTGGGAAACTACCACACTGCTAATGAATAATACATGCAATGGGCATTGCTCATCTAACGTTAACGTTGGCTAACGTTACTCCATACACTAATAAATCATGCTTGCTTAGCAATGTAGCTAGCTAGCTAACGTTACCTTATGCATTGATTCAGTATGAGCCCTCTGTCAATGCAAAAAAAAATTGTCATTATAATCTAAATTTGTGCTGACTGATTAACACGGTGTCAAGTTACTTTTCAATGTATTCCCAAAAACCTGAAGTCGCCATCCAAGTAAAAAGTAGCCAGGGGTGCAACAACCTCATTGCTTGCTTGTCTGACCTTTGCACAGTGAAAAGACAACACCATGCTTGCTAACTTAGTGAGCTATGTGACATCAACTATTTTAGATTTTAAACCAAGCAATATAAATAAACATTCAATCAGTACCGTGTGAATGAACAACAAAAACAATTTGCAACTAAAGCTTCCTGTCATCACCAGTCTGTCCATTTAAATAGTGATAAAGTGTTTATGACAGGGTTTGTAGAGTAACAGTTAATGTCACCGCCATGGGATCTAAAGGTTCTGGGTTCGCCTCTCGGAGGACACATTTCGACCATTCTCATTCGTGTATAGTTTTGAAACCCCCTCCAAGTCCCGACACACACACACACCGGCGAGCATGCACGGTTTGTGCTTATTTTCAATTATTTGGTGGCTCTTCAAAAAGCATTGTTGAGTGACAATGGACAGGGAGTGTGGTGTGTGTACTACTGCGTGCGTCTTGCTACTACGGAGGAGAGAACGTTGGAGACTGGAAAGACCAAGTCTCAACTCTCAAGTAATACATCGTTGACCTCATCCGTCAGATGCACTCCACCCCTAAGGTACGTCCCAGGGACACACTGCTTAATGGCAGGGTGGCGGATTGTGTTCCCTGAAATGCGTACACTAGCTGATCGACACAGTGCCGTGCCCTCTCTATGCACTTGTTTATCTTCTGGTCACACTCCCACTGGAACATCCAGCTCCTCTGCTGCACAATATCAGAGAAGACCACCGTTGTCCCGGGAAACATTCGGATGACCACCTCTAAATCCGAGCATCTGCCGCACCAGTGCCTTCGCCTTGGTGTCACCTAATGTGACAGTCAATAATGTATGTAAATAGTTAATGGGTAGGCTACATGCTGATTATTTGTGTATTTTCCAGGAGCTTGCTTGATTGCCATTTTAAACATAATTGTCTTAATTTTAATTTAATTAATTTTAGTCATTTAGCAGACGCTCTTATCCAGAGCGACTTACAGTTAGTGAGTGCATACATTAAAAAAAAGAAATCATACTGGTCCCCCGTGGGAAACGAACCCACAACCCTGGCGTTGCAAACGCCATGCTCTACCAACTTAGCTACACGGGACTAATTGGGTTTATTGGCTTAATTGGGTTTCTGTTTTTTTGCTGTAATTTTACATAAATACTAATAACAACATTATTTCTGTTTACATTTGTCATTATTGTGTATTTTTACTTTACTTGTATTGCTGTGTTATGCTATATTCTAATGTTGAATAATAATGTTGCATAATCACCTTCCGGTGTAAAAAACATGGAAATTAAAAACAAAAAAACAACGTTTTAAGTGAGAAGTAGGCATTGGTCTGAAGCCGAAAAATAAAGGAAATTCCCATGAGCACCAGAATGCCTACTCCATCCATGCACTACCAAAGTTTTCAATCACACAGATTTGACCTACTACAGTAGCTATTTATTTAACTAGGCAAGTCAGTTAAGACCAAATTCTTACTTACAATGACGGCCTACACCGGCCAAACCTGGGCTAATTGTGCGCCGCCCTATGGGACTCCCAATCACGGCCGGTTGTGATAAAGCCTGGAATCGAACAAGGGGGTCTGTAGTGACGCCTCAAGCACTGAGATGCAGTGCCTTAGACCACTGCGCCACTCGGTGTATTGTACTTCAAACAATGTGTAGGCAAGTTGCGTAGGATTCAAACCTTCTCAAACAGCCTAATTCATACTCTTCAGAGGGATACTGGACTTTACAGTGTCCTGCTATTAAAATAATGTATATATATATATATATATATATATATATACAGTATACAGTGCATTCGGAAAGTATTCAGACACCTTTACTTTTTCCACATTTTGTTACGTTACAGCCTTATTCTAAAATGGATTAAATTATTAGTTTTTTTTTTCTCATCAATCTACACACAATACCCCATAATGACATAGCATAAACTGGTTTTTAGAAATGTTTGTTAATGTATTAAAAATAAAAAAACTGAAATATTACATTTACATAAGTGTTCAGACCCTTTCCTCAGTACTCTGTTGAAGCACCTTTGGCAGCAATTACAGCCTCGAGTCTTCTTGGGTATGACACTACAAGCTTGGCACACCGGTATTTGGGGAGTTTCTCCCATTCTTCTCTGCAGATCCTCTCAAACTCTGTCAGGTTGGATGGGGAGCGTCGCTGCACAGCTATTTTCAGGTCTCTACGATAGGGTTCAAGTCTGGGCTTTGGCTGGGACCACTCAAGGACATTCAGAGACTTGTCCCGAAGCCATTCCTGCGTTGTCTTGGGTGTATGCTTAGAGTCTTCACCCCAGTCTGAGGTCCTGAGCGCTCTGGAGCAGGTTTTCATCAAGGATCTCTCTGTACTTTGCTCCGTTCATCTTTCCCTCAATCCTGACTAGTCTCCCAGTCCCTGCCGCTGAAAAACATCCTCACAGCATGATGCTGCCACCACCATGCTTCACTGTAGGGATGGTGCCAGATTTCCTCCAGACGTGACGCTTGGCATTCAGGCCAAAGAGTTCAATCTTGTTTTCATCAGACCAGACAATCTTGTTTTTCATAGTGTGAGAGTCCTTTAGGTGCCTTTTTTGGCAAACTTCCAGCGGGCTGTCATGTGCCTTTTACTGAGGAGTGGCTTCCGTCTGGCCACTCTACCAAAAAGGCCTGATTGGTGGAGTGCTGCAGAGCTGGTTGTCCTTCTGGAAGGTTCTCCCATCACAACAGAGGAACTCTGGAGCTCTGTCAGAGAGACCATCGGGTTCTTGGTCACCTCCCTGACTAAGGCCCTTTCACCGATTGCTCAATTTGGCCGGGCGGCCAGCTCTAGGAAGTGGTTCCAAACTTCTTCCGTTTAAGAATGATGGAGGTCACTGTGATCTTGGGGACCTTCAATGCTGCAGAAATGTTTTGGTACCCTTCCCCAGATCTGTGCATCAACACAAAACCCATGTGAGAGACGCAGACTCGGTCTCAACCTTTAAGTCTTTACTGAAGACTTATCTCTTCAGTAGGTCATATGATTGAGTGTAGTCTGGCCCAGGAGTGTGAAGGTGAACGGAAAGGCTCTGGAGCAACGAACAGCCCTTGCTGTCTCTGCCGGGCCGGTTCCCCTCTCCACTGGGGTTCTCTGCCTCTAACCCTGTTGCAGGGGCTGAGTCACTGGCTTGCTGGTGCTCTTTCATGCCGTCCCTGGGAGGGGTGCGTCACTTGAGTGGGTTGAGTTACTGACGTGATCTTCCTGTCTGGGTTGGCGCCCCCCCTTGGTTTGTGCTGTGGTGGAGACCTCTGTGGGCTATACTCGGCCTTGTCTCAGGATTGTAAGTTGGTGGTTGAGGATATCCCTCTAGTGGTGCGGGGGCTGTGCTTTGGCAGAGTGGGTGGGGTTATATCCTTCCTGTTTGGCCCTGTCCGGGGTTTCTTCGGATGGGGCCACAGTGTCTCCGGACCGCTCCTGTCTCAGCCTCCAGTATTTATGCTGCAGTAGTTTATGTGTCGGGGGGCTGGGGTTAGTTGGTTATACCTGGAGTACTTCTCCTGTCTTATCCAGTGTCCTGTGTGAATTTAAGTATGCTCTCTCTAATTCTCTCGTTCTCTCTTTCTCTCTGAGAACCTGAGCCCCTAGGACCATACGTCAGGACTACCGGGCATGATGACACCTTGCTGTCCCCAGTCCGCCTGGCCTTGCTGCTATTCCAGTTTCAACTGTTCTGCCTGCGGTTACGAAACCCCTACCTGTCCCAGACCTGCTGTTTTCAACTCTTAATGATCGGCTATGAAAAGCCAACTGAGAGACCTGAGCACCTAGGACCATACGTCGGGACTACCGGCCGTGGTGACTCCTTGCTGTCCCCAGTCCGCCTGGCCTTGCTGCTATTCCAGTTTCAACTGTTCTGCCTGCGGTTATGGAACCCCTACCTGTCCCAGACCTGCTGTTTTCAACTCTTAATGATCGGCTATGAAAAGCCAACTGAGATTTATTCCTGATTATTATTTGACCATGCTTGTCACTTATGAACATTTTTGAACATCTTGGCATGGTTCTGTTATAATCTTCACCCGGCACAGCCAGAAGAGGACTGGCCACCCCTCATAGCCTGGTTCCTCTCTAGGTTTCTTCCTAGGTTTTCGCCTTTCTAGGGAGTTTTTCCTAGCCACCGTGCTTCTACACCTGCATTACTAGCTGTTTGGGGTTTTAGGCTGGGTTTCTGTACAGCACTTCGAGATATTAGCTGATGTAAGAAGGGCTATATAAAATAAAATTGATTGAAATTGATTGAATCCTGTCTCGGTGCTCTACGGACAATTCCTTCGACCTCATGGCTTGCTCTGACATGCACTGTCAACTGTGGGACCTTATATAGACAGGTGTGTGCCTTTCCAAATCATGTCCACTCAATTGAATTTACCACAGGTGGACTCCAATGAAGTTGTAGAAACATCTCAAGGATGATCAATGGAAACAGCATGCACCTGAGCTCAATTCCGAGTCTCATAGCAAAGGGTTTGAATACTTATACTTATACTAAATTCACAAAAAAATCGAAAAACCTGTTTTCGCTTTGTCATTATAGGGTATTGTCTGTACATTAATGAGGAAAAATATTTATTTAATCCATTTTAGAATAAGGCTATAACGTAACAAAATGTGGAAAAAGTCAAGGGGCTGAATACTTTCTGAATGCACTGTAAATCAGGAATGCAGACAGGCTAGCTCATTATATCTATATGAGTGAGCGACACTACTGCACTAATATATTTCCTATATAGTGCACTACTTTGGGCCAGAGCCCATAGGGCTCTAATCAAAAGTAGTGCACGATGGGCCCTGGTCAAAAGTAGTTCACCATGTAGGGGAATAGGGTGCAATTTGGGACACAGCATTAACATTGTGTGACCATCAACAGGTGTCCCAGGAATGCCTGTATCACAGAGAGAAGCGAATGTCCATCGATCTGGTTCACGACAACGTGGAGAAAGATCTCATAAGGGTACAAACAATGACATGTCCATACAATCATGGCATGACTTATGACTAATGATCCTAATGATCAGAACCTTATCAACTGAAATGATACCTGTTTTGATCATTATGTAACCAGGAAGTGGAAACCATTAAGTCATGCCAGGAGAGGATGAGGAGACATCTAGACAAAGCCATCGCTCAACTAGCGTGAGTCTGCGCTCCTAGAGTATGACACAGAACTACTGTAAAATAGGTTCACTGTTTGAAAACTACATAGCAAATTCTCCAGTGTAAAAAAAAGAGAAATGAACACTGAGAGTGTTAAATCAACACTGAATGTGTTGAGTCTGTGGACCCATATATACAGTGAGGGAAAAAAGTATTTGATCCCCTGCTGATTTTGTATGTTTGCCCACTGACAAAGACATGATCAGTCTATAATTTTAATGGTAGGTTTATTTGAACAGTAAGAGACAGAATAACAACAAAAAAATCCAGAAAAACACATGTCAGAAATGTTATGAATTGATTTGCATTTTAATGAGGGAAATAAGTATTTGACCCCTCTGCAAAACATGACTTAATACTTGGGGGCAAAACCCTTGTTGGCAATCACAGAGGTCAGACGTTTCTTGTAGTTGGCCACCAGGTTTGCACACATCTCAGGAGGGATTTTGTCCCTCTCCTGTTTGCAGATCTTCTCCAAGTCATTAAGGTTTCGAGGCTGACGTTTGGTAACTCGAACCTTCAGCTCCCTCCACAGATTTTTCTATGGGAGTAAGGTCTGGAGACTGGCTAGGCCACTCCAGGACCTTAATGTACTTCTTCTTGAGCCACTCCTTTGTTGCCTTGGCCGTGTGTTTTGGGTCATTGTCATGCTGGAATACCCATCCACGACCCATTTTCAATGCCCTGGCTGAGGGAAGGCGGTTCTCACCCAAGATTTGACGGTACATGGCCCCATCCATCGTCCCTTTGATGCGGTGAAGTTGTCCTGTCCCCTTAGCAGAAAAACACCCCCAAAGCATAATATTTCCACCTCCATGTTTGACGGTGGGGATGGTGTTCTTGGGGTCATAGGCAGCATTCCTCCTCCTCCAAAACACGGCGAGTTGAGTTGATGCCAAAGAGCTTGATTTTGGTCTCACCTGACCACAACACTTTCACCCAGTTCTCCTCTGAATCATTCAGATGTTCATTGGCAAACTTCAGACGGCCCTGTATACAGTGAGGGAAAAAAGTATTTGATCCCCTGCTGATATTGTACGTTTGCCCACTGACAAATAAATTATCAGTCTATAATTTTAATGGTATGTATATTTGAACAGTGAGAGACAGAATAACAACAACAAAAATCAGAAAAACGCATGTCAAAAATGTTATAAATTGATTTGCATTTTAATGAGGGAAATAAGTATTTGACCCCCTCTCAATCAGAAAGATTTCTGGCTTCCAGGTGTCTTTTATACAGGTAACGAGCTGAGATTAGGAGCACACTCTTAAAGGGAGTGCTCCTAATCTCAGTTTGTTACCTGTATAAAAGACACCTGTCCACAGAAGCAATCAATCAATCAGATTCCAAACTCTCCACCATGGCCAAGACCAAAGAGCTCTCCAAGGATGTCAGGGACAAGATTGTAGACCTACACAAGGCTGGAATGGGCTACAAGACCATCGTCAAGCAGTTTGGTGAGAAGGTGACAACAGTTGGTGTGATTATTCGCAAATGGAAAAAACACAAAAGACCTGTCAATCTCCCTCGGCCTGGGGCTCCATGCAAGATCTCACCTCGTGGAGTTGCAATGATCATGAGAACGGTGAGGAATCAGCCCATAACTACACGGGAGGATCTTGTCAATGATTTCAAGGCAGCTGGGACCATAGTCACCAAGAAAACAATTGGTAACACACTACGCCATGAAGGACTGAAATCCTGCAGCGCCCGCAAGATCCCCCTGCTCAAGAAAGCACATATGCATGCCCGTCTGAAGTTTGCCAATGAACATCTGAATGATTCAGAGGAGAACTGGGTGAAAGTGTTGTGGTCAGATGAGACCAAAATCGAGCTCTTTGGCCTCAACTCAACTCGCCGTGTTTGGAGGAGGAGGAATGCTGCCTATGACCCCAAGAACACCATCCCCAACGTCAAACATGGAGGTGGAAACATTATGCTTTGTGGGTGTTTTTCTGCTAAGGGGACAGGACAACTTAACCGCATCAAAGGGACGATGGACGGGGCCATGTACCGTCAAATCTTGGGTGAGAACCTCCTTCCCTCAGCCAGGGCATTGAAAATGGGTCGTGGATGGGTATTCCAGCATGACAATGACCCAAAACACACGGCCAAGGCAACAAAGGAGTGGCTCAAGAAGAAGCACATTAAGGTCCTGGAGTGGCCTAGCCAGTCTCCAGACCTTAATCCCATAGAGAATCTGTGGAGGGAGCTGAAGGTTCGAGTTGCCAAATGTCAGCCTCGAAACCTTAATGACTTGGAGAAGATCTGCAAAGAGGAGTGGGACAAAATCCCTCCTGAGATGTGTGCAAACCTGGTGGCCAACTACAAGAAACGTCTGACCTCTGTGATTGCTAACAAGGGTTTTGCCACCAAGTACTAAGTCATGTTTTGCAGAGGGGTCAAATACTTATTTCCCTCATAAAAATGCAAATAAATTCATAATTTTTATGACATGCGTTTTTCTGGATTTTGTTGTTGTTATTCTGTCTCTCACTGTTCAAATAAATCTACCATTAAAATTATAGACTGATAATTTCTTTGTCAGTGGGCAAACATACAAAATCAGCAGGGGATCAAATACTTTTTTCCCTCACTGTATGTGCTTTCTTGAGCAGGGGGACCTTGCGGGCGCTGCAGGATTTCAGTCCTTCACGGCGTAATGTGTTACCAATTGTTTTCTTGGTGACTATGGTCCCAGCTGCCTTGAGATCATTGACAAGATCCTCCCGTGTAGTTCTGGGCTGATTCCTCACCGTTCTCATGATCATTGCAACTCCACAAGGTGAGATCTTGCATGGAGCCCCAGGCCGAGGGAGATTGACAGTTATTTTGTGTTTCTTCCATTTGCGAATAATCGCACCAACTGTTGTCACCTTCTCACCAAGCTGCTTGGCGATGGTCTTGGAGCCCATTCCAGCCTTGTGTAGGTCTACAATCTTGTCCCTGACATCCTTGGAGAGCTCTTTGGTCTTGGCCATGGCGGAGAGTTTGGAATCTGATTGATTGATTGCTTCTGTGGACAGGTGTCTTTTCTACAGGTAACAAGCTGAGATTAGGAGCACTCCCTTTAAGAGTGTGCTTTCTGATTGAGAGGGGGTCAAATACTTATTTCACTCATTAAAATCAAATCAATTTATAATATTTTTGACATGCGTTTTTCTGGATTTTTTTGTTGTTATTCTGTCTCTCACTGTTCAAATAAACCTACCATTAAAATTATAGACTGATCATTTCTTTGTCAGTGTGCAAACGTACAAAATCAGCAGGGGATCAAATACTTTTTTCCCTCACTGTACACCAGAACAGTGTTAAATTAACACACTGTTTAGTGAAAGCCTTATTCAAATATTTCCCAGAGTTCCTTTCGAGTAAATTGTAGCGTTACCACTCATGACTGTATTTGTTAGTGACAGAGACATGGTTGTTGCATTCATCCATTTTCAGTCCTATGGACTTCACCAAGTGAGATCCTAAGTGAATGTCATTATTTAACACAATACCATACGTATTTCATAAGCCCTTATTTTGAGGGCCTAGTTTTACCCTAATACAGGGGTCTGAAACTCATATGCATCACTTTGAACCAAAACCACGCCCATCATTATCATATTTCCCAGCATGTTCTATTGCAGGTTGATTTTCAGAATTGTTTATTTCAATATCTATGTTTGTGCATAATTGATTAGTTAATCTTATTCTACACAAAGATAAATAACATATTTTTCTAAACTAACCCAATCAGTTTTTAAAAAATTTGCACCCGTTACTGAAATGTTTGTTCCAGTTTAAATTACTTAGGTAGTCTCCTCATAATGTTCCTGAATGTAGGTTGCAGATTATTAAAAACGATTGGAATCTAAATTCTGGCTAGGTTCCAATAGGAATTACACAAAACTTTGCAAGACAGCGTAATGTGACTTGCGGGTAGGTTTGCAATATGTGGGCAACTTTCCCAGGTTTTTCAGAAATCCTAGTTGGAAGTTTCCTGCAAATGGAAGCAGGAAATCTGAAATCCATCAACTAGGATTTTTGTAAAATCACTGGAATTTTGCAACCCTACTTCCAGGCTTGATGTGGCTTGAACTGTGGTACAATTATTCACTTACAACTAAAGGTACAGTGACAAGTGTTTGCACCCCTTTAGGAACAAATCTAAACTTTTGTGTGTGTGTGTAATACAATGGCCTGAAACTCATGGTTTACAGGCCACATCAGACCTGCAAATCACATCATGCTGGCTTGCAAGGTGATGTGTAATTCCTATTGGAATTCAGCCAGTGAGGGGATATCCAACTTTTGGATTTTTTTTATCACCCGCAACCTGTATTCAGAATGACTGCCAGGGTTGGGAAGACTAAGATATGAGACTACCTAAGGCATGTAAATAGAAACAACAATTTCAGTAATGGGTGCAATAAGTACAAGTAACATATTAGATTAGTTTAGAAAATGTTTGTAATTTATATTTGAGTAGCATAAGACTAATTAATGAATCAATCAATGTACAGTTGAAGTCGAAAGTTTACATACACTTAGGTTGGAGTCATTAAAACTCGTTTTTCAACCACTCCACACATTTCTTGTTAACAAACTATAGTTTTGGCAAGTCGGTTAGGACATCTACTTTGTGCATGACACAAGTAATTTTTCCAATAATTGTTTAAAGACGTTATTTCACTTATAATTCACTGTATCACAATTCCAGTGGGTCAGAAGTTTACATACACTAAGTTGACTGTGCCTTTAAACAGCTTGGAAAATTCCAGAAAATGATGTCATGGCTTTAGAAGCTTCTGATAGGCTAATTGACATAATTTGAGTCAATCGGAGGTGTACCTGTGGATGTATTTCAAGGCCTACCTTCAAACTCAGTGCCTCGTTGCTTGACATCATGGGAAAATCAAAAGAAATCAGCCAAGAACTCCGAAAAAAAAAATGGTAGACCTCCACAAGTCTGGTTCAGCCTTGGGAGCAATTTCCAAATGCCTGAAGGTACCACGTTCATCTGTACAAACAATAGTACGCAACTATAAACACCATGGGACCACGCAGCCGTCATACCGCTCAGGAATGAGACGCGTTCTGTCTCCTAGAGATGAACGTACTTTGGTGCGAAAAGTGCAAATCAATCCCAGAACAACAGCAAAGGACCTGTGAAGATGCTGGAGGAAACAGGTAAAAAAGTAAAACGAGTCCTATATCAACATAACCTGAAAGGCCGCTCAGCAAGGAAGAAGCCACTGCTCCAAAACCGCCATAAAAAAGCCAGATTACACTTTGCAACTGCACACGGGGACAAAGATCGTACTTTTTGGAGAAATGTCCTCTGGTCTGATGAAACAAAAATAGAACTGTTTGGCCATAATGACCATCGTTATGTTTGGAGGAAAAAGGGGGTAGCTTGCAAGCCGAAGAACACCATCCCAACCGTGATGCACGGAGGTGGCAGCATCATGCTGTGGAGGTGCTTTGTTGCAGGAGGGACTGGTTCACTTCACAAAATAGATGGCATCATGAGGAAGGAAAAGTATCTGGATATATTGAAGCAACAGCTCAAGACATCAATCAGGAAGTTTGGTCACAAATGGGTCTTCCAAATGGACAATGACCCCAAGCATACTTCCAAAGTTGTGGCAAAATGGCTTAAGAACAACAAAGTCAAGGTATTGGAGTGGCCATCACAAAGCCCTGACCTCAATCCTATAGAAAATGTGTGGGCAGAACTGAAAAAGTGTGTACGAGCAAGGAGGCCTACAAACCTGACTCAGTTACACCAGCTCTGTCAGGAGGAAAAGGCCAAAATTCACCCAACTTATTGTGGGAAGCTTGTGGAAGGCTACCCGACACGTTTGACCCAAGTTAAACAATTTAAAGATAATGCTACCAAATACTAATTGAGTGTATGTAATTGTCTGACCCACTGAGAATGTGATGAAAGAAATAAAAGCTGAAATAAATAATTATCTCCACTGACATTTCACATTCTTAAAATAAAGTGGTGATCCTAACTGACCTAAGACAGGGCATTTTTACTAGGATTAAATGTCAGGAATTGTGGAAAAACTGAGTTTAAATGTATTTGGCTAAGGTGTATGTAAACTTCCGACTTCAACTGTATATGCACAAACATACAGTACATTCGAAAAGCGTTCAGACCCCTTGACTTTTTCCACATTTTGTTACTTTACAGCCTTATTCTAAAATGGATTAAATTAAACCAAGCCATGAGGTTGAAGGAATTGTCCGTAGAGCTCTGAGACAGGATTGTGTCGAGGCACAGATCTGCGGAAGGGTACCATAAAATGTCTGCATTGAAGGTCCCCAAGAACACAAATGGAAGAAGTTTGGAACCACCAAACTCTTCCTAGAGCTGGCCGCTCGGCCAAACTGAGCAATCGGGGGAGAAGGGTCTTGGTCGGGGAGGTGACGAAGAACCCAATTGTCACTCTGACAGAGCTCCAGAGTTCCAGAGAGCCAAGCTTTTAGCGTCATACCCAAGAAGACTCAAGGCTGTAGTCGCTGCCAAAGGTGCAACATCAAAGTACTGACTAAAGGGTCTGAATACTTATGTAAATGTGATATTTCAGGGGGGGATTTGGAATAAATTTGCTTTGTCATTATGGGGTATTGTGTGTAGATTGATGAAGGGGAAAAAATCATTTAATCTATTTTAGAACAAGGCTGTAACGTAACAAAATGTGGAAAAAGTCAAGGGGTCTGAATACTTTCCGGATGCGCTGTAGATATTGAAACAAACAATTCTAAAAAGCAACATGCAATAGAGCATGTTTGTAAATATGATAATGATGGGCATGTGTTTGGTTCAAAGTGATGTGTATGAGTTTCAGGCCCCTGTATTAGGGTAAAACTAGCCCCTTAAAATAAGGCCTTATAAAATATGTATGCTAGGCTGCGTTTTGTACAGGCAGCTCAATTCTTATATTTTTTCCACTAATTGTTTTTTTTACCAATCACATCAGATCTTTTCACATCAGCTATTTTTCAGAGCTGATCTGATTGGTCAAAAGACCAATTAGTGAAAAAAATATCAGAATTGGGCTGCCTGTCTAAAACAGGCTGTATTGTGTTAAATCATATTTATTTTATGATAACATATTCGCTTAGGATCTCACTTGGTGAAGGACATTGGACTGAAAATGTATGAATGCAACAACCATGTCTCTGTCACTAACAAACTATAGTCATGGGTCGTAACTGTACAATTTACTTGAAAGGCAAGGCACTCTGGGATATATTTGAATAAGGCTTTACACTAAGCAGTGTGTTAATTTAACACTGTTCCAGTGTCTATATGGGTCCACAGACTCAACACTTTCAGTGTTGATTTAACACTCTCAGTGTTAGTTTTGTTTGTTTTTTAACAATGGAGAATTTGCTGTGTAGGGGACAGTTTAACCAATAGTCCTACTCAGGAAAAAGTCAGGTAAAAAAAGTTCTCTCTCCAGGTATAGAAATATATTTTAAATGATGAGACTTATAAAACATTACAACGGCTCATACATGCTCATAACATAATAAAGCATTACACCTGTCAGTGCTACGTCAAGTGTTACAGTGTTACTATTACTCTGTGTGTGTTACTTCCATCAGGTCAAACCGAGCAGCTCAGCACGAGCTGGAGAGAGACCTCAGTGATAAGGTGACAGCCCAGAGGATAGATAATAGGTGTCACCATCTCAGGAACGCGTCAGACGGGATCAGCTACTACAGAGGGATCGAGAGACTGGACCCATCGTGAGTCATACCTACCCACTAGTTTAGATGTGGATGTTTACAGCTTTGTGATTGAAATGGGAGATACTGTATGTGCTGTGAAGGTGACTGCCCCCTCACCCATGTAGTTTGTAAATGTTTGGAATGATCTTCAAGCGTGAAAACTTTCAAAAATGAAAACACAATTCGAACTACACTGCTTAGCGATTTCGACGCATGCCTCGGAGCTCCGGTATCAAACATAACATCACTACCGGAGGCCCAGCTAACTAGCAAGTACGCAGTGTCCTTTGCCTATGCCTGCCGAGCACCTGCCCTTGCCGTAACATTAACAGACCTACCGGAAAGCAGTGCTCGGCAGACGGGGGCGAAGGACACTGTCTACTGGTGTCCTAGATTTCTAGCTGCCAGTGTCTGCCTCCACCTCCCGCCTGTGTAACGTTACCGGAGTCCTAGCTTAAAAATGGGCCGTTAGAAGTATAGAAGGGGGGTTCCTACAGATGCAGGAATACCCACAGGCAGGAACGCCCCGAGTTGTGGGCGGCAATCACACCCTTCTCTGCACATGCGCAGACACTGTGTGTGACTGTGTGAGAGCGAAGTCTTGCATCTCGCTAATCTCAATATCTGCGGTGCTGCTTGTGGCAACCTCATTTCGCTGAGTCTACCTTTAAATGACTGTATTTTCTAAAATTTGATGATATTATATTGAAGCCCATTCAAACCAGTACGGGACTGGATATGGAAGTAAAGCAGAAGGGGTCATCACTTTCAGATTGTATTGACACAGGTGTTTCACATTTTCCCTGAATATAAATCATCAATCCCAAATTCAAATCTAGGTACAACTACCCCTGTGTATCTCCTGCGTGCCTTCCAAAGTTGTCCCAGTCCGTTGACCATTGTGTCCATTGTCATTTCTCACCCACTTGACCAGGCTCTCCCTGCCCAACTCGTGGTCTAAGTTCACGGATGACAACATCCTTCACTCCCAGAGCGAGCGGGCGGCGTCCCACAAGCTGCGTGACGAGATCGAGATCCTGCTGAACGCCACGTCCAACGAGATGTGGAAACATTTCAACACGGTCAACGTGGCCTTCACCAACCGCATGTCAGAGACCGCCGACGCCAAGAACAGCCTGCAGACACACCTGGCTAAGGTGACTGACCGTCACCTGACCAATGACCATCAAGCTGATCTTTCATGTTTTAGTTCCTTTGTTGTTTAGTTCCATTCAACTCAGTGAGATGCAGTTTGGTTGTATCTTGTTATACGTCATTGTACTTCAACATCAGGTCCAGGGGGCAGTAAGGAAGGCATCGTAAACTGCCTGCGTACCATAGTTGATTATTGCTGAAATTTTACTTCCGTCTTTGATTAATTTCCCTGCTGGAAAAAAAAAACGGTATCGAGACCACATATTGAGTGTCTCAGTCTTGTCTCAGTGTCAGATATATTTGTACTTGGTCTTGACTCGGTCTCTGACAGTGAGACCAGCGGAGTAAAAAACTCATACTTATCAGCTTCCATTCAGTCAGCGCATTAAACCGTTTCGCCAGGCCAAATATATACACTCCTTTCTTGAAACATTAATATCTTAACAGCCTTTATATCCATTTTATACATGTTTGATAGGTGGAGAACCTATAGGCTTTCAGTGTGTGACAGGTTTGTGATTCTGAAAGGACAGCAACTGTAATACCGGTGCACTCGTGTAGGAGTGCACTTTAGTAAAACACAAAGGGCCAGTGGTGTAGAGGAGGGTATACATGTAGCTCAGTTGGTAGAGCATGGCTTTTGCAATGCCAGGGTTGTGGGTTCGATTCCCACGAGGGGCCAGTATGGGAAAAAATAAAATAAAAAAATAATGTATGCACTCATAAGGATAAGAGCGTCTGCTAAATGACTAAAATGTAAATGTATACACAGGTATAAACTGTATACCCACTTTTTTTCAGTGGGCCTTGCTTATACTCACTTCTTAATCCCTACTGATGCGTATCAAAGTAGTGTAGTGGAGGTATACGACTTATCAATTATGTACAATAGAGAAATCATGCACGAAGTAGTCTTTTTTTTATTTTTATTTTTATTATTATTATTATATTATTTATTATTATAGTCTATACAATCGCAAAGCATGTGAAATATGTTCACATGCGCGCCGCACACAGCCTAGTTTCAGCGGAATATGTGTGCAGCTCTCAACTGGTTTTGGAATGGAGCAGCTCGCAGAATAATGACATCGGTAGCCAGTAGGGTAGGAAAGACATTTCAACCTATGATATCTACCAGTAAATGCTAAGGCAACAATGGGTGTGCAAACCAGGTATTGAAAAAGTTCAGCCCAAAGTTTTGGTTAGTAGGCTATTCATCATGTGCTGTTTGCATCAGGGGGCGTAAACATTGATGGGCCTGGGTGGACATTAGCTAGATAGCTAGCTAGCTAGCTGCTAGGAGGATGTCATGTTATGCCATTGGAGGAGTGGGTGATTTACTGACTTTTTCCCCTCATATCGTTTTTCGGTGGCTATACACAGGTGTCATTTGGTTAGCTAGCAAGAACTTGAAAGACTGTCATACAGTTAGCATATCTCTTGCGTTCACAAATTCACTTTGGCTATCTACTCCGATTACAGAGCACTCTTGTTTGAGTGTGCCAGAGCGCAGAACAACTTAGGAATTTAGGAACGCGCAACACCTGCTGAATATGACCGGTGTCAGTAAATGTAGGCAAAAAAAGTAATAGTTAGTCAAGAATGCTCTAGATAGCATGTAAACAGCCTAACCAGCTCTGCTACGACGAGTAAAATGATCAGTGTGAGGTGTTCTCTCATTTGTGTCTGGAAGTAGCTAGCTAGCAAGCTAGACAACTTTAGCCAGTTAGCTTGGGTGCTTGGTTGGGACAAGTATGCATTTGCAGGCAAGCTACAGAAGGATGAGGAGGCTACAATTCCCCATCATTTATCAGTGCAATTTTGATGGGCAACTAGCTGAAAAAGTTTGAGAGGGTTTATCTAATGTTCCTTCGTTAGATTTTGGCTCATCTTGCTCTGGCTAGCATTAGTTGCTGATCTTGTTGTTATTGATGTGCATAACTGAGGGAGGGAGAGCCTACCTTTTCAAGGTTGTTTAATCAATAGGACTGTAAAATTCCCAAATGTAAGAGGACTCCCGTGGTGTTTACATATTTGCAGAAATCCATTCAGGTGTATTTTGTGGCTTTTGACAAATGCGTTCTATTGATCTAAAGTAGCGCCTGTAAACACACAGTCCAGTTCAAAGTGAATGATGGCAGGCCCTTGTGGCAAATGGCTTGTTAGTATAAACGTCTACTCTAGGCCTGATCTTTAGCTTGTTTTTGGTCACAGGTCCAGGAATGGCTGAAGGATTGCAATATTTACCTGGAGCTAACCCTGCAGATAGCACGAATGGGTGATCTGAAAAGTCATAGTCAATCGATCAATAATATAATAATACTTTTAGCAAAAACATTTTTTTTAAATTTACAATCTGTAGAAACAATGAGAATAGAAGGGTTCAGAACTTTTGTGAAACATCACAGTACAGTTGAAAAATATATGGCAAATAGAAATCCAATATGGGTGGTGTTAAGAGATAGATGGGAGGTGTTGAATGGAGCTGAAGGATGGGACTAATAACAACTAACAACAACTAATAACAACAAGATAACTAATGCAAAGCATACTGTGTCCATAATAAGTATATCGTTTATAGGTTGAGAGCTTTTGTGAAAGAGCACAGTTAGAAAGATATGGCATGAAGAGGCAGACCGGATGGACATCATGAAGATGATCGGAGAGGTTGTGGGCAGAGGAAGTTCAGGAGTAAAATTGACTGTGTCCATAAAATGTAAATAGTATGTATAAGCTGGAAGTAGAGGGTTGTTGTTGTTCACTAGATTACTCCAAATAGGGAAGGGGTGGTGGGGTTGGAAAGTAATAAAGGGAAATATATTTTTTTTAAAGGATATGTATGTATATATATATATATATATATATATATATATATATATATATATATATATATATATATATTGTATATGTATTTCTATGTATGTATGTCTATGTATGTATATACAGTGGGGAGAACAAATATTTGATACACTGCCGATTTTGCAGGTTTTCCTACTTACAAAGCATGTAGAGTCTGTAATTTTTATTATAGGTCCAGAAAATCACATTGTATGATTTTTAAGTAATTCATTTGCATTTTATTGCATGACATAAGTATTTGATACATCAGAAAAGCAGAACTTAATATTTGGTTCAGAAACCTTTGTTTGCAATTACAGAGATCATACGTTTCCTGTAGGTCTTGACCAGGTTTTCACACACTGCAGCAGGGATTTTGGCCCACTCCTCCATACAGACCTTCTCCAGATCCTTCAGGTTTCGGGGCTGTCGCTGGGCAATACGGACTTTCAGCTCCCTCCAAAGATTTTCTATTGGGTTCAGGTCTGGAGACTGGCTAGGCCACTCCAGGACCTTGAGATGCTTCTTACGGAGCCACTCCTTAGTTGCCCTGGCTGTGTGTTTCGGGTCGTTGTCATGCTGGAAGACCCAGCCACAACCCATCTTCAATGCTCTTACTGAGGGAAGGAGGTTGTTGGCCAAGTTCTCGCGATACATGGCCCCATCCATCCTCCCCTCAATACGGTGCAGTCGTCCTGTTCCCTTTGCAGAAAAGCATCCCCAAATGATGACGTTTCCACCTCCATGCTTCACGGTTGGGATGGTGTTCTTGGGGTTGTACTCATCCTTCTTCTTCCTCCAAACACGGCGAGTGGAGTTTAGACCAAAAAGCTATATTTTTGTCTCATCAGACAACATGACCTTCTCCCATTCCTCCTCTGGATCATCCAGATGGTCATTGGCAAACTTCAGATTGGCCTGGACATGCGCTGGCTTGAGCAGGGGGACATTGCGTGCGCTGCAGGATTTTAATCCATGACGGCGTAATGTGTTACTAATGGTTTTCTTTGAGACTGTGGTCCCAGCTCTCTTCAGGTCATTGACCAGGTCCTGCCGTGTAGTTCTGGGCTGATCCCTCACCTTCCTCATGATCATTGATGCCCCACGAGGTGAGATCTTGCATGGAGCCCCAGACCGAGGGTGATTGACCGTCATCTTGAACTTCTTCAATTTTCTAATAATTACGCCAACAGTTGTTGCCTTCTCACCAAGCTGCTTGCCTATTGTCCTGTAGCCCATCCCAGTCTTGTGCAGGTCTACAATTTTATCCCTGATGTCGTTACACAGCTCTCTGGTCTTGGCCATTGTGGAGAGGTTGGAGTCTGTTTGATTGAGTGTGTGGACAGGTGTCTTTTATACAGGTAACGAGTTCAAACAGGTGCAGTTAATACAGGTAATGAGTGGAGAACAGGAGGGCTTCTTAAAGAAAAACTAACAGGTCTGTGAGAGCCGGAATTCTTACTGGTTGGTAGGTGATCAAATACTTATGTCATGCAGTAAAATGCAAATTAATTACTTAAAAATCATACAATGTGATTTTCTGGATTTTTTAGATTCCGTCTCTCGCAGTTGAAGTGTACCTATGATAAAAATTACAGACCTCTACATGCTTTGTAAGTAGGAAAACCTGCAAAATCGGCAGTGTATCAAATACTTGTTCTCCCCACTGTATATATAGGTTTTTTTTGCGAGAAAAAAAATACATATGGGGGATTGGAAGTGATGCAGACAATTACATCGATGGAAGTTACAATCTATCTGCAATATTAAAGCTGATCTACCCAAAAAAAAATTTAAAAACTGTCGTAAAACTGTGCGTGTGTGACCAAGCATTATAACTCCACCTGAATAACGGCCATCATCACCTTTTATGGTGACAATAACACCCTTATTTGCTGTATACTTTGGAAGTATTGGTATCAGGCCAAGACAGTATATCTAAGGGAAATATAAATGGTGAACTTGATCAAATGTTTGCAGAATGTTTTTTTTTTGCAGGGGCATTTGCTGTATCTGACCATTTCTGAAACACAAAAACAATTACAAATTATTGCGGACCTGTAAACAGATACTTTGAATTCAATAATGTTTTGCATTTACTTTCTCCCAAACCTAAATATGCTGCACTGCCCGTGAATTGATGTCACTTGTTAAATCCACTTCAATCAGTGTGGATGAAGGAGAGGAGACAGGTTAAAGAAGGATTTTTAAGCCTTGAGACAATTGAGACATGGATTGTGTATGTGTGCCATTCAGAGGGTGAATGGGCAAGACAGAAAATGTAAGTACTGTACCTTTGAACGAAGTATGGTAGTAGATGCCAGGCGCACCGGTTTGAGTCAAGAATTGCAACGATGCATCCAGCAAATTGACACAACTGTGGGAAGCATTGGAGTCAACATGGTCCAGTATCCCTGTGGAACGCTTCGACACCTTGTAGAGTCCATACCCAGACGAATTGAGGTTGTTCTGAGGGCAAAAGTGTGGGGGGGAGGTGCAACTCAATATTAGGAAGGTGTTCTTAATGTTTGGTATAATCAATGTATGTATTACAGTGAGGGGAAAAAAGTGTTTGATCCCCTGCTGATTTTATACGTTTGCCCACTGACAAAGAAATGATCAGTCTATAATTTTAATGGTAGGATAATTTGAACAGTGAGAGACAGAATAACAACAACAAAATCCAGAAAAACGCATGTCAAAAATGTTATAAATTGATTTGCATTTTAATGAGGGAAAAAAGTATTTGACCCCCTCTCAATCAGAAAGATTTCTGGCTCCCAGGTGTCTTTTATACAGGTAACGAGCTGAGATTAGGAGCACACTCTTAAAGGGAGTGCCCCTAATCTCAGTTTGTTACCTGTATAAAAGACACCTGTCCACAGAAGAAATCAATCAATCAGATTCATTTTACTTGTTTTACTCTCCACCATGGTCAAGACCAAAGAGCTCTCCAAGGATGTCAGGGACAAGATTGTAGACCTACACAAGGCTGGAATGGGCTACAAGACCATCGCCAAGCAGCTTGGTGAGAAGGTGACAACAGTTGGTGTGATTATTCGCAAATGGAAGAAACACAAAATAACTGTCAATCTCCCTCGGCCTGGGGCTCCATGCAAGATCTCACCTGGTGGAGTTGCAATGATCATGAGAACAGTGAGGAATCAGCCCAGAACTACACGGGAGGATCTTGTCAATGATCTCAAGGCAGCTGGGACCATAGTCACCAAGAAAACAATTGGTAACACACTACGCCGTGAAGGACTGAAATCCTGCAGTGCCCGCAAGGTCACCCTGCTCAAGAAAGCACATATACAGGGCCGTCTGAAGTTTGCCAATGAACATCTGAATGATTCAGAAGAGAACTGGGTGAACGTGTCTTGGTCAGATGAGACCAAAATCGAGCTCTTGGGCATCAACTCAACTCGCCGTGTTTAGGAAGAGGAGGAATGCTACCTATGACCCCAAGAACACCATCCCCACCGTCAAACATGGAGGTGGAAACATTATGCTTTGGAGGTGTTTTTCTGCTAAGGGGACAGGACAACTTCACCGCATCAAAGGGACGATGGACGGGGCCATGTAACGTCAAATCTTGGGTGAGAACCTTTCCCTCAGCCAGGGCATTGAAAATGGGTCGTGGATGGGTATTCCAGCATAGCAATGACCCAAAACACACAGCCAAGGCTACAAAGGAGTGGCTCAAGAAGAAGCACATTAAGGTCCTGGAGTGGCCTAGCCAGTCTCCAGACCTTAATCCCATAGAAAATCTGTGGAGGGATCTGAAGGTTCGAGTTGCCAAACGTCAGCCTCGAAAACTTAATGACTTGGAGAAGATCTGCAAAGAGTAGTGGAACAAAATCCCTCCTGAGATGTGTGCAAACCTGGTGGCCAACTACAAGAAACGTCTGATCTCTGTGATTGCCAACAAGGGCTTTGCCACCAAGTACTAAGTCATGTTTTGCAGAGGGGTCAAATAATTATTTCCCTCATTAAAATGTAAATCAATTTATAACATTTTTGACATGTGTTTTTCTGGATTTTTTTGTTGTTATTCTGTCTCTCACTGTTGAAAATAAACCTACCATTAAAATTATAGACTGATCATGTCTTTGTCAGTGGGCAAACGTACAAAATCAGCAGGGGATAAAATACTTTTTTTTCTCACTGTATGTATAACGTCTGAAGCTTCGTTTGATCACGTGCTTTTTCAAACCATGTGTTGCAAAATGCGAGATCCCACTGATTTCGTCGTGGTTCCGGTGCTTTCATAGATTCCAAGCTGCTTTCAAACACCGACCTCTACTGGACACCGCGCTTACAAATATAGTTATGATTTTGTACAAAAAGTTTCACCTGACTGGTAGTTAGCAGGTCGACTATGGAATACTCAGGGGTATGAGGGTATGAGGTCGAATCCTGTAGAAGGCACACTATTTTGAAAACCACACTTTCTGCACTGTTGTTAAAATAATTTGTTTTATTTAGTATAGTATAAGCTTCTGTGTTAATCATCCTAAATAATGCCATAAATTCAGTACAAGGCAAAAAAGTGAAGCATGATGTATGCAAACATGGTATTCCAACTGATTATAGGCTACGAAAGCCAATGACTTACCGCTGCACCACAGACTTTTGATGAAAACAGTGGAGAAATGTTTTTATATCTGATAATCACACGCTGCTATTTATTGTTGACCGGCAGATGTCACTAATGTGCATTGTGAACAGATAATGAAGCTCTGAGTAATGAACCGTTTTTCAGCACAATTTGGTGAAAGCGTTGAATTCTTCAGACAGCTTCAATATTCCATCACTAGCGAAAACACAACGAAGGCTGGTCACCAGCCTATGCTGCTCTATGCTGTTTTTTTCTCCAGGGTTGTCTCAAACTATTCAAGGGTCTATTGCATTTTCATGTGACATCTTTTATGATAATAGAAAACAAAGGTTTATTCCTATCACATTGCTTTTACTGTTTAATGAGGAGAAAAAGAAAACTCCTTTCAGCCCCTTTTACTTGTGGCTAACAAGATCAGTGTTTAATGGCCAGAGACATGCAAACTAAGACCATGTGAGTATTGTGTAGTGATCACCCTCTTCACTGGTCTAGGCCTTATTTTCACTGTAATCGTGTTATGGAACCCAGGCATGCAAAGTAACTCACCAAACTCTGTTTATTGCTAGGCTAAATAGTATTGTCAAAAGGAGGACACCAAACATAGATATATCTTGCATTGCCTGTGTTCAACACTTTCCACTGATACATACACTGGGTAGTGGAGTAGTGGACAATGGAGCCCATTGTTGTCGAAGGGTTAATTGGAGGTTGCAGGGCTCTATCCACCTCAGCTGTTCTCTGGGTTTATCCATTGACAGCAGCTATGATGTGAGGCACACAGTCTTTAATAAAGCCAGTCAGCCAGCCAGTCAGTCAGCCAGGGATGGTTCTGAGGAGTGGTGGAGTGATTCAGGTTGAATGAGATTACATGTGATGGTGGGGATGAGAAGGAAGAGGGCACTGTACAGTGTTAATCTGATTTGATCTACAGTTACATTTGGTGTTTGTTTTGCTTTTACAGACACCTGCATCTGTATCCACGGTGACTATACATTTCACATCACCTAACTGTGTGGTGTAAATAAACAAGTTATTTGAGTTTCCTAGAACTCTTTACCTCAAACCTTTACACAGCGGGCAAAACTGGTTGCAATGACGTCCATAGCATTATAGCCAGTTCCGGTTGTAAACTGGTTGTAACAACGTCATTTCAACCGCTAGTATGTTCCACTCCTGACCACTTAAATTCCTCTGTTTCCTTACTCCCTGGATCGTCTCACCATCCCTCTCGGCTGTTTCTACTTGCAGACCCTCCAGGAAATCTTCCAGACAGAGATGCTCATAGAGAGCCTGAAGAAGGCTCTGAGAGACAAGGAGTGCCCCCTGAAGGTGGCCCAGACCAGGCTGGACGAGAGGACACGCAGGCCCAACGTGGAGCTCTGCAGGGACAACCCACACCACAGGTAGGGCTCAGATGAGTGTAGGTATTTTATTGCCAGTAAAATTAGGACGTTTTACACTTCCATTCCCTTCCTTCTCCTCCATTTGCCTCTTCTCCTCTGTTTACCTTCCTATCCCTATTTCCAGACTGGTGGGAGAAGTGAGGGAGATAGAGGACACCATCCACAAGCTGCGTGAGAGGCTGCTGGAGGCAGAGAACACCCTGCAGAAGCTGGTGAAGACCAAGGCTGCCCTGGAGCATGACCTGTCCATCAAGGCTAACTCCCTGTTCCTGGATCAGGAGAAGTGCATGGGCATAAGGAAGAGCTTCCCCAGTACCCCACGCCTGGTGGGATACACCTAAAGCCATCACATAGTACTGTACATGTATACCACAGGAGGTTGGTGGCATCTTAATTGGGGAGGACTGGCTTGTGGTAATGGCTGGAGCGGAATCAGTGGAATGGTATCAAATACACCAAACACATGGTTTCCATGTGTTTGATGCTATTCCATTTGCTCCGTTCGAGCCATTATTATGAGCCGTCCTCCCCTCAGCAGCCTCCACTGATGTATACCATAAGAGTAGTGGGCTACACTTGGGCCTTGATAAAGTTTTGTATACATTAACTAAGGCCCAGAGTTTTTCCTGGTCAAGAGCATTGCACAAGGCCAGGGAAAACTCCTGGATCCTATATAAATGAGCACCACATAGGGATAGGGAAACTCATATCCTTTCCACACTATTGTACCGACCTGAACAGTACTGTTCTGGCTCCGCTTTTCACATTGTCCTTTCTAGCATGGTTCCAGCCAAGCCATCTGAGCAATACTGCTCTGGTCTGGTTCTTCCTACACTGAGAAACCAGGCCAGAGCACTATAGCTCAGATGAAGAATGATGGAGGAATCTAGTGCCCAAAAGCTTGTTTTAGCATGGGCACCACCATTGAGGACTTTTACCATTTTGGAGTAGTCAACTGGGTGGGACTTCCTTTAGGTTAAGGAATGATCACATAATTCCGTCCAGGACATCAGGAGGGATCGGCAAATTATTTATAATTGTGAGTAAACATTCCATAACTGCAGGTGGCAGTAAATCGCTAACCATGGCTTTCTACCTGTTCAAACAACACACTACAGGTGGAAGTATATACCATTTCAGTTTGTTTGCCAACTCATATAAGTAGTAGAAGAAGAAAATGGACTACTTCAAAATGTAGATGGCCTCAATGGCGCTTCCCATTCTCTCACAGACACCATAATGGGACAGATACAATGATGCGATACTTATGAATGCTGTGTGTGTGTTTGGTTGTTTGTATTTGGAAGAGGGATATCAGGGTTGTGGGGGATGGGGTAAATTATCTAGACAAATTATGTTGACCCTGCTAGATATGAAGATGATAAATTATCATAGATTCTATTTTAAGTCCTGAAGACATTCACTGTGTGGCCTAATTTCTTAATGAAGTGACTTGTCGCTCTCGAAGCAAAACATGTAATATGATGTCACACTGTTACAGCCAATGCAGTATGAGACTGAAAAGAAGCATTATGGTTGTATGTTACAAATATGACTTTTAACTCCCCTGTCTGATTTTGTGTCATAAGTTTATTTGTACACTATTTGTACAGTACATTCCCACAAGCACAAAAGCAGTGAGACTTACCACTTCAACTGGAGGAGAAGACGGGTACAAAACATGGCAGCAAAGAATGTGCTTACCAAGTATGGGTATTTTGCTTTTAAACTGGTCCATAGTACATACAATGCCTTCGGAAAGTATTCAGACCCCTTAACTTTTTCCACATTTTGTTACGTTACAGCCTTATTCTAAAATGGATTAAATAAATACAAATCGTCAGCAATCTACACACAATACCCCATAATGACAAAGCAAAAACAGGTTTTTAGAAATATTAGCAAATGTATTAAAATTAAAAAACAGAAATAGCTTATTTACATAAGTATTCAGACCCTTTGCTATGATACTCGAAGTTGAACTCAAGTGCATCCTGTTTCCATTGATCATCCTTGAGATGTTTCTACAACTTGATTAGAGTCCACATGTGGTAAATTCAATTGATTGGACATGATTTGGAAAGGCACACACCGGTCTGTATAAGACCCACAGTTGACAGTGCATGTCAGAGCAAAAACCAAGCCATGAGATCGAAGGAATTGTCCGTAGCGCTCCGAGACAGGATTGTGTTGAGGCACAGATCTGGGGAAGGGTACCAAAAACATTCTGCAGCATTGAAGGCCCCCAAGAACACAGTGGCCTCCATCATTCTTAAATGGAATAAATCTGGAACCACCAAGACTCTTCCTAGAGCTGGCCGCCCGGCCAAACTGAGCAATCGGGGGAGAAGGGCCTTGGTCAAGGAGGTGACCAAGAACCCGATGGTCACTCTGACAGAGCTCCAGAGAACCTTCCAGAAGGACAACCATCTCTGCAGCACTCCACCAACCAGGCCTTTACGGTAGAGTGGCCAGACGGAAGCCACTCTTCAGTAAAAGGCACATGACAGCCCGCTTGGAGTTTGCCAAAAGGCACCTAAAGACTCTCAGACTCTCAGACTCTCATACTCTCATACTCTCAGACCAAGATTGTCTGGTCTGATGAAACCAAGATGGAACTCTTTGACCTGAATGCCAAGCGTCACGTCTGGAGGAAAACTGGCACCATCTCTACGGTGAAGCATGGTGGTGGCAGCATCATGCTGTGGGGATGTTTTTCAGCAGCAGGAACTGGGAGACTAGTCAGGATCGAGGGAAAGATGAACGGAGCAAAGTACAGAGAGATCCTTGATGAAAACCTGCTCCAGAGCGCTCAAGACTTCAGACCGGGGTGAAGGTTCACCTTCCAACAGGACAACGACCCTGAGCACACAGCCAAGGCAATGCAGGAGTGGCTTTGGGACAAGTCCCTGAATGTCCTTGAGTGGCCCAGCCAGAGCCCAGACTTGAACCCGATCTAACATTTCTGGAGAGACCTGAAAATAGCTGTGAAGCAATGCTCCCCATCCAACCTGACAGAGCTTGAGAGAATATGCAGAGAAGAATGGGAGAAACTCCCCAAATACAGGTGTGCTAAGCTTGTAGCGTCATACCCAAGAAGACTTGATGCTGTAATCACTGCCAAAGGTGCTTCAACAAAGTACTGAGTAAAGGGTCTGAATACTTATCTAATGTGATATTTCTGTTTTTTATTTTTAATAATTTAGCAATTTCTAAAACCCTGTTTTTGATTAGTCATTATGGGGTATTGTGTGTAGATTGATGAGGGAAAAAATGTAATCCATTTTAGAAGAAGGCTGTAACGTAACAAAATGTAGAAAAAGTCAAGGGGTCTGAATACTTTCCAAAGGCACTGTATGTTACTACTGATGTTTGAGTGTTTGGAATTCAGGTATTTGCACTTGAAAGCAGTGAAATTAATGCCATTACAGATATGCATGTATTCACTAAGAAAAACACAATTAATCACTGATTCCTAAGAAAGAAAAAATAAAAAAGAGATTAAAAATATAAAACACACATCTCAGGCCAAATAGTGGAAGAGTTGGCAGAAGAGTTGAGATGCATTCCGTGTCATCAACCAATGAGATTAGAGAGGTGAAAGGACCACTATTAGGGTCAAAGGTCAAAAACAAAATGTGTAATATTAACTTTATTAACTTAATGTGAACAAAAACGTGGTTCCTTACAATATAAGGCATTGGAGTTGGTAAGATATCACAAACAGATCTGGGACTCAAGCTAGGCCAGGGTACAGACCTATTGGTCCGACGGTCTCTGGAACACATAGAGATAGATAGAGGACTCTAGTGCCGAAAAGCCCGTTTTAGCATGGGCAGCGCAATTGAGGACTTTCCCCATTTTTAAGTGGTCAACTGGGTGGGACTTCCTATGCGGTTGAGCAAGGATCACATAATGCCATCCAGGTCACAAGGAAGGATTAGCCAATTAATTATACTTGTGAGGACATTCCATAACTACCTGGCGGTTAAGAGCGTTGGGCCGGTAACCGAAAGGTCGCTGGTTCGAATCCCCGAGCCGACTAAGTGAAAAATCTTTCGATGTTCCCTTGATCAAGGCAGTTAACCCTAATTGCTCCTGTAAGTCGCTCTAGATAAGAGTGTCTGCTAAATGACTAAAATGTAAATGTAAAACAACACACCCTAGTGTGCACCCTTTAAGTTTGTTTGCCTACTCATAGAAGTAGTAGAAAAATAAAATAGACAACTTCAAAATGGAGATGGCCTCAATGGCGCTGCCAATGCTCTCACAGACGCCATAATGGGACAGATACAATGATGTGATTTCTATCTAAGTCTATGGTGGAACATTATCACGACAATTTACACTGCTCAAAAAAATAAAGGGGACACTTAAACAACACAATGTAACTCCAAGTCAATCACACTTCTGGTGAAATCAAACTGTCCACTTAGGAAGCAACACTGATTGACAATACATTTCACATGCCACAAATGTGCATGTGTCTGCTCAAACGGTCAGAAACAGACTCTATGAGGGTGGTATGAGGGCCCGACGTCCACAGGTGGGGGTTGTGCTTACAGCCCAACACCGTGCAGGACGTTTGGCATTTGCCAGAGAACACCAAGATTGGCAAATTCGCCACTGGCGCCCTGTGCTCTTCACAGATGAAAGCAGGTTCACACTGAGCACATGTGACAGACGTGACAGAGTCTGAAGACGCCGTGGAGAACGTTCTGCTGCCTGCAACATCCTCCAGCATGACCGGTTTGGCGGTGGGTCAGTCATGGTGTGGGGTGGCATTTCTTTGGGGGGCCGCACAGCCCTCCATGTGCTCGCCAGAGGTAGCCTGACTGCCATTAGGTACCGAGATGAGATCCTCAGACCCCTTGTGAGACCATATGCTGGTGCGGTTGGCCCTGGGTTCCTCCTAATGCAAGACAATGCTAGACCTCATGTGGCTGGAGTGTGTCAGCAGTTCCTGCAAGAGGAAGGCATTGATGCTATGGACTGGCCCCGCCCGTTCCCCAGACCTGAATCCAATTGAGCACATCTGGGACATCATGTCTCGCTCCATCCACCAACGCCACGTTGCACCACAGACTGTCCAGGAGTTGGCGGATGCTTTAGTCCAGGTCTGGGAGGAGATCCCTCAGGAGACCATCCGCCACCTCATCAGGAGCATGCCCAGGCGTTGTAGGGAGGTCATACAGGCACGTGGAGGCCACACACACTACTGAGCCTCATTTTGACTTGTTTTAAGGACATTACATCAAAGTTGGATCAGCCTGTAGTGTGGTTTTCCACTTTAATTTTGAGTGTGATTCCAAATCCAGACCTCCATGGGTTGATAAATTTGATTTCCATTGATCATTTTTGTGTGATTTTGTTGTCAGCACATTCAACTATGTAAAGAAAAAAGTATTTAATAAGATTATTTCATTCATTCAGATCTAGGATGTGTTATTTTAGTGTTCCCTTTATTTTTCAGTTGGCAAGACAGCTCAAACAGGCCTGGGACTCAGGTTAGGGGACGCCCCTATTGGTCTGACAGTCCATGGAAACCAAACAGTGGTTCTGAGCGAGCAGCAGATGTGGCAGTAATCTCCAAACAAACATACAGGATTAGCTCCTACACGGGGGAGAGAGGCTAGAACAAATATATAGGCCTCTAGAGGGTTACTTAGTCAACCTCTGATATATCAGAGTCAATAACTGACCTGGATGTTACCTTTGTGAGCCATTGACACTTACTGGTGGTGGTTTTACTACTGTTTGAAAGGAAGCTCAGGCCCTGGAAAGCCAGTAAAAGTTCAAGTGAAACTGGCACAGGTGGCCATTTTTTAAATTACTTCCAGGCTGCTTGGTAACCATTATTATAAACCATTCAGTGAGTGAGTATTATTGTATTGTCAACTTCATTTAGGATTTGATTGTCTTTATTGGTGGAATATAAATAATATGACACAATGGTGGAGCTGTGTATATAGTACACCCCCCCATCTTCTCCTTCTCCCTGTATAGATGATCCCTCTCTCCCTCTTCTCCCCCTTTCCTTCTCCTTCTCCTCCTCTTCCTGATGTCTTTATAGTCCAGCAATGGGCGGTGATGGTGATGGATTGTTGTAATAGTTTTCCGGAAGTCCACAGACACATACGGTAACACACAGAGAAAGGCATGAACTATATTGATTTCCATTTTACTCCTTTGAGCGCCTGTACTAACCATTAACACATCTCCACCCCTGACCCAAACCAACCCTGCTACTTCAACACACTAACCTCCAACACAACCTTATGTTCAACCAAGGAATGTCAGTCTTGCTCAAGTCCGACGGAAAAGAGCAACATCTTACGAGTTCCAACCCGACTTTGCTATTTAGTGACTTTTTTTCATGTTTATCTTTTTTTGTACAGAAAGTTCATACTATTATCACATATGACTGTTAAGCTATGGTTAAACCCAGCACTCAGAGAAACAAAACACGACTAAGGGAGTGGAAGAAACAAAAATTATTTTAATAAAAGTTCAATTTGTCTTAGTCCAAAAACAACTGAAGAAAAGGAACAGAGTGGGCTAGTCGGCTCCGGAGGAAGGAGAGGCTGAGGCAGGCAGGCAGGCAGGCAGGTTGGGAGGTATGTCTGAACTGAAGACAAAACAAACGACAGGTTAAGGAGAGTAAAGAGCCAGGCTGAAGACAAAGACAATTTACTCTACTGGTGAGCCAAGTTACCGCTCTAGTAAGAACAACGATCTGGCGCCGGTGGAGAGCCATGCCCAGGAATTAGTAGTGCAGGTTGATGAGAGAATAGGATGCAGCTGCGTAGGCAGGAATCACTGGAAATAACCCGCAGCTGCACAGGAGAGGCAGATCCTGAGCACGCCCCCGATCCACTCCAGACACACCCACATAATGGGGACAAACACACATACAGATACAACAGACAAAGAGGGGACAAAACAAGGAGGAAGGGAAACAGAAAAGGGAGAGACAAGCTGCCCACATAACAGTACCCCCCCCTCAATGGTCGCCACCTGGCGACCCACCAGGCCTGTCAGGGTTGTCGTGATGGAAGTCCGTGATCAGCTGAGGATCCAACACAAAACGCTTAGGGACCCAAGACCTCTCCTCTGGTCCATAACCTTCCCAATCGACTAGGTATTGGAGACCCCTACCCCGCCTCCGAGAGTCCAGGAGCCTACTGACGGTGTAGGCCGGATGGTCGTCAATGAGGCGAACAGGTGGAGGTGGACACAAAAGGCTGGAGGACACAGGTTTCAGTTGGGAGACGTGGAAAGTAGGGTGAATCTTCATGGCTGAAGGCAACTTCAAACGAACCGCAGCGGGGTTAACGATGGACTCCACCACAAACGGACCCAGGTACCGAGGAGACAGCGTGCGTGATTTGGTACGAAGAGGTACGTTCTTAGATGACAGCCAAACTTCTTGACCAGGATGAAACACAGGTGCGGGAGTCCTGCTCCTATCCGCTGTCGTCTTGTTCCTGTCGGTGGTCCGAGCAACGCTTCCCCGAGCCGCTCCACACTCTCTGGCAGCGGCGGAGGTTCTCCTGAACCGAAGGAACAGCCAATTCCTTCTCCTGAGCAGGAAACAGAGGGGGTTGATAACCCATGGTTACTTCGAAGGGTGAAAGGCCGGTGGCAGAGGTGGTGAGGGAGTTGTGGGCGTACTCTATCCAAGGCAGATGTTTGGCCCAGGATGATGGATGATGAGCAGCCACACAACGAAGGGTTGCTTCGAGGTTTTGATTGGCTCTTTCTGTTTGACCGTTGGTCTGGGGATGAAACCCTGAGGACAGACTAACGGAAGCACCCAAAGCAGAACAGAAAACCTTCCAAACACGGGAAGTAAACTGTGGGCCTCTATCAGATACGATGTGCACAGGTATTCCATGGGGACGGAATACATGTTGGACTAGGAGGTCCGCTGTCTCACTGGCAGACGGTAATTTTGGTAATGCTATATAGTGAACAGATTTAGAGAATCTGTCCACAATGGTAAGTATAGTATCATTACCTTCAGACTTGGGTAGGCCGGTGACAAAATCCATGGCTATGTGGGACCAGGGACGGCTGGGAACTGGGAGGGGTAGCAGCAGCCCCGAAGGGGACTGATGGGAGGCTTTGCCCCGAGCACAGGTTGAACAGGCTGCCACAAATCCCGAACGTCAGTTTCCATTGAAGGCCACCAAAAATGTCTCCTAAGCAGCGTCAACGTGCGTCTCATCCCAGGGTGACCAGCAAAACGGGAGGTGTGAATCCACTGCAACACCTGAGACCGGACCGTCTCGGGAACAAAGAGTAGGTTGGGAGGTCCATCACCCGGTCCCGGGTCCGTGGCAAGTGCAGTCTTCACAAGAGACTCGATCTCCCACTGTACTGCCGCCACGACACATGAGGAAGGTAGGACTGCCTCAGGCTCGCTGGTCTCCGAAGGGTCAGCAAACTGGCGGGACAAAGCATCTGGTTTAACATTTCTTGACCCCGGTCTGTATGTAAGAATAAAGTTAAACCTACTAAAAACAGGGCCCATCTGGCTTGGCGTGAGTTGAGTCTCTTAGTGGCTTGGATGTAAGCTAAGTTTTTGTGGTCTGTCCAGACCACAAACGGCAGTTCAGCTCCATCCAGCCAGTGCCGCTATTCTTCCAGTGCTAGCTTAACCGCCAGCAGTTCCCGGTTTCCAACGTCATAATTCCGTTCTGTGGGTGACAATTTCTTGGAGAAAAAGCACAGGGGTGAAGCTTTTGGTCAGTGGGGGAGCGCTGGGAGAGGACTGCTCCCACACCTGAGTCAGACGCGTCCACCTCCACAATAAACTGCAGAGAGGTATTGGGGTGTATCAACACGGGGGAGGTGGAAAACAGTTCCTTCAAAACCCCTACCGCCTGCTCCGCCTCAGGGGACCACAGAAAAGGGACTTTTGGGGATATGAGTCTAGTAAGGGGTGCCACCACTTTACTAAAACCCTTAATGAATCTACGGTAGAAGTTAGCAAAGCCCAAAAATCGTTGAAGTTGCTTACGGGTGGTGGGTGTGGGCCATTCCGTCACTGCCCGGATCTTCTCGGGGTCCGCCTTCACCTGCCCGCTCTCAATGATGAAACCAAGGAACGATGTAGACTGTTTGTGGAACTCACACTTTTCTTCTTTGACGTACAGCTTATTCTCCAAGAGCCGTTGAAGGACTTGACGGACGTGTGACTCATGCTCCTCGGGTGACTTGGAAAAAACAAGAATATCATCCAGGTATACAAAGACAAAGCGGTTCCAAAAATCCCTAAGAACATCGTTCACCATGGCTTGGAATACAGCAGGGGCGTTTGAGAGCCCAAAGGGCATGACCAAATACTCAAAATGCCCCAGTGGAGTGTTGAAAGTGGTTTTCCACTCATCTCCCTTTCGGATTCTGACAAGGTGATAAGCGTTCCTGAGGTCGAGCTTGGAGAAAACTGTGGCGCCATGCAGAGGTTCAAAAGCTGAGTTGATGAGTGGAAGGGGATACTTGTTTTTAACAGTTATGTTGTTTAAACCCCTGAAATCGATACAGGGGCGTAACGACCTGTCTTTCTTTTCAACGAAAAAGAAACCTGCACCCAAAGGAGACGACAAGGGACGGATTATGCCCGAGGCCAGAGAATCACCAATATATCAATTTTCAATCAATTTTATTTTATATAGCCCTTCTTACATCAGCTAATATCTCGAAGTGCTGTACAGAAACCCAGCCTAAAACCCCAAACAGCTAGTAATGCAGGTGTAGAAGCACGGTGGCTAGGAAAAACTCCCTAGAAAGGCCAAAACCTAGGAAGAAACCTAGAGAGGAACCAGGCTATGAGGGGTGGCCAGTCCTCTTCTGGCTGTGCCGGGTGGAGATTATAACAGAACCATGCCAAGATGTTCAAAAATGTTCATAAGTGACAAGCATGGTCAAATAATAATCAGGAATAAATCTCAGTTGGCTTTTCATAGCCGATCATTAAGAGTTGAAAACAGCAGGTCTGGGACAGGTAGGGGTTCCATAACCGCAGGCAGAACAGTTGAAACTGGAATAGCAGCAAGGCCAGGCGGACTGGGGACAGCAAGGAGTCACCACGGCCGGTAGTCCCGACGTATGGTCCTAGGGCTCAGGTCTCTCAGTTGGCTTTTCATAGCCGATCATTAAGAGTTGAAAACAGCAGGTCTGGGACAGGTAGGGGTTTCGTAACCGCAGGCAGAACAGTTGAAACTGGAATAGCAGCAAGGCCAGGCGGACTGGGGACAGCAAGGTGTCAGCATGCCCGGTAGTCCTGACGTATGGTCCTAGGGGCTCAGGTTCTCAGAGAGAAAGAGAGAACGAGAGAATTAGAGAGAGGCATACTTAAATTCACACAGGACACTGGATAAGACAGGAGAAGTACTCCAGGTATAACCAACTAACCCCAGCCCCCCGACACATAAACTACTGCAGCATAAATACTGGAGGCTGAGACAGGAGCGGTCCGGAGACACTGTGGCCCCATCCGAAGAAACCCCGGACAGGGCCAAACAGGAAGGATATAACCCCACCCACTCTGCCAAAGCACAGCCCCCCGCACCACCAGAGGGATATCCTCAACCACCAACTTACAATCCTGAGACAAGGCCGAGTATAGCCCACAGAGGTCTCCACCACAGCACAAACCAAGGGGGCGCCAACCCAGACAGGAAGATCACGTCAGTAACTCAACCCACTCAAGTGACGCACCCCTCCTAGGGACGGCATGAAAGAGCACCAGCAAGCCAGTGACTCAGCCCCTGTAACAGGGTTAGAGGCAGAGAACCCCAGTGGAGAGAGGGGAACCGGCCTGGCAGAGACAGCAAGGGCTGTTCGTTGCTCCAGAGCCTTTCCGTTCACCTTCACACTCCTGGGCCAGACTACACTCAATCATATGACCTACTGAAGAGATAAGTCTTCAGTAAAGACTTAAAGGTTGAGACCGAGTCTGCGTCTCTCACATGGGTAGGCAAACTGTTCCATAAAAATGGAGATCTATAGGAGAAAGCCCTGCCTCCCGCTGTTTGCTTAGAAATTCTAGGGACAATTAGGAGGCCTGTGTCTTGTGACCGTAGCGTACGTATTGGTATGTACGGCAGGACCAACTCGGAAAGATAGGTAGGAGCAAGCCCATGTAACGCTTTATAGGTTAACAGTAAAACCTTGAAATCAGCCCTTGCCTTAACAGGAAGCCAGTGTAGGGAAGCTAGCACTGGAGTAATATGATCAAATTTCTTGGTTCTAGTCAGGATTCTAGCAGCCGTATTTAGCACTAAATGAAGTTTATTTAGTGCTTTATCCGGTAGCCGGAAAGTAGAGCATTGCAGTAGTCTAACCTAGAAGTAACAAATGCATGGATTAATTTTTCTGCATCATTTTTGGACAGAAAATTTCTGATTTTTGCAATGTTACGTAGATGGAAAAAAGCTGTCCTTGAAACAGTCTTGATATGTTCGCCAAAAGAGAGATCAGGGTCAAGAGTAACGCCGAGGTCCTTCACAGTTTTATTTGAGACGACTTTACAACCATCAAGATGAATTGTCAGATTTAACAGAAGATCTCTTTGTTTCTTGGGACCTAGAACAAGCATCTCTGTTTTGTCCGAGTTTAAAAGTAGAAAGTTTTCAGCCATCCACTTCCTTATGTCTGAAACACAGGCTTCTAGCGAGGGCAATTTTGGGGGCTTCACCATGTTTCATTGAAATGTACAGCTGTGTGTCATCCGCATAGCAGTGAAAGTTAACATTATGTTTTCGAATAACATCCCCAAGAGGTAAAATATATAGTGAAAACAATAGTGGTCCTAAAACGGAACCTTGAGGAACACCGAAATGTACAGTTGATTTGTCGGAGGACAGACCATTCACAGAGACAAACTGATATCTTTCCGACAGGTAAGATCTAAACCAGGCCAGAACTTGTCCGTGTAGACCAATTTGGGTTTCCAGTCTCTCCAAAAGAATGTGGTGATCGATAGTGTCAAAGGCAGCACTAAGGTCTAGTAGCACGAGGACAGATGCAGAGCCTCGGTCTGACGCCATTAAAAGGTCATTTACCACCTTCACAAGTGCAGTCTCAGTGCTATGATGGGGTCTAAAACCAGACTGAAGCATTTCGTATACATTGTTTGTCTTCAGAAAGGCAGTGAGTTGCTGCGCAACAGCTTTTTCTAAAATTTTTGAGAGGAATGGAAGATTCGATATAGGCCGATAGTTTTTTATATTTTCCGGGTCAAGGTTTGGCTTTTTCAAGAGAGGCTTTATCACTGCCACTTTTAGTGAGTTTGGTACACATCCGGTGGATAGAGAGCTGTTTATTATGTTCAACATAGGAGGGCCAAGCACAGGAAGCAGCTCCTTCAGCAGTTTAGTAGGAATAGGATCCAGTATGCAGCTTGAAGGTTTAGAGGCCATGATTATTTTCATCATTGTGTCAAGAGATATAGTACTAAAACACTTAAGTGTCTCTCCCGATCCCAGGCCCTCGCAGAGCTGTGCAGATCCAGGACAGCTAAGCCCTGGAGGAATACGCAGATTCAAAGAGGAGTCCGTAATTTGCTTTCTAATGGTCATGATCTTTTCCTCAAAGAAGTTCATGAATTTATTACTGCTGAAGTGAAAGCCATCCTCTCTTGGGGAATGCTGCTTTTTAGTTAGCTTTGCAACAGTATCAAAAAGAAATTTTGGATTGTTCTTATTTTCCCTCGATTAAGTTGGAAAAGTAGGATGATCGAGCAGCAGTGAGGGCTCTTCGGTACTGCACGGTACTGTCTTTCCAAGCTAGTCGGAAGACTTCCAGTTTGGTGTGGCGCCATTTCCGTTCCAATTTCCTGGAAGCTTGCTTCAAAGCTCGGGTATTTTCTGTATACCAGGGAGCTAGTTTCTTATGACAAATGTTTTTCGTTTTTAGGGGTGCAACTGCATCTAGGGTATTGCGCAAGGTTAAATTGAGTTCCTCAGTTAAGTGGTTAACTGATTTTTGTCCTCTGACGTCCTTGGGTAGGCAGAAGGAGTCTGGAAGGGCATCAAGGAATTTTTGTGTTGTCTGAGAATTTATAGCACGACTTTTGATGCTCCTTGGTTGGGGTCTGAGCAGATTATTTGTTGCGATTGCAAACGTAATAAAATGGTGGTCCGATAGTCCAGGATTTTGTGGAAAAACATTAAGATCTACAACATTTATTCCATGGGACAAAACTAGGTCCAGAGTATGACTGTGGCAGTGAGTAGGTCCAGAGACATGTTGGACAAAACCCACTGAGTCGATGATGGCTCCGAAAGACTTTTGGAGTGGGTCTGTGGACTTCTCCATGTGAATATTAAAATCACTAAAAATTAGAATATGATCTGCTATGACTACAAGGTCTGATAGGAATTCAGGAAACTCAGAGAGGAACGCTGTATATGGCCCAGGAGGCCTGTAAACAGTAGCTATAAAAAGTGATTGAGTAGGCTGCATAGATTTCATGACTAGAATCTCAAAAGACGAAAACGCCATTTTTTTTTTGTAAATTGAAATTTGCTATCGTAAATGTTAGCAACACCTCCGCCTTTGCGGGATGCACGGGGAATATGGTCACTAGTGTAACCAGGAGGTGAGGCCTCATTTAACACAGCAAATTCATCAGGCTTAAGCCATGTTTCAGTCAGGCCAATCACATCAAGATTATGATCAGTGATTAGTTCATTGACTATGACTGCCTTTGAAGTGAGGGATCTAACATTAAGTAACCCTATTTTGAGATGTGAGGTATCACGATCTCTTTCAATAATGGCAGGAATGGAGGAGGTCTTTATCCTAATAAGATTGCTAAGGTGAACACCGCCATGTTTAGTTTTGCCCAACCTAGGTCGAGGCACAGACACAGTCTCAATGGGTATGGCTGAGCTGACTACACTGACTGTGCTATTGGCAGACTCCACTAAGCTGGCAGGTTGGCTAACAGCATGCTGCCTGGCCTGCACCCTATTTCACTGTGGGGCTAGAGGAGTTAGAGCCCTATCTATGTTGGTAGATAAGATGAGAGCACCCCTCCAGCTAGGATGGAGTCCGTCCCTCATCAGCAGGTCAGGCTTGGTCCTGTTTGTGGGTGAGTCCCAGAAAGAGGGCCAATTATCTACAAATTCTATCTTTTGGGAGGGGCAGAAAACAGTTTTCAACCAGCGATTGAGTGCTGAGACTCTGCTGTAGAGCTCGTCACTCCCCCTAACTGGGAGGGGGCCAGAGACAATTACTCGATGCCGACACATCTTTCTAGCTGATTTACACACTGAAGCTATGTTGCACTTGGTGACCTCTGACTGTTTCATCCTAACATCGTTGGTGCCGACGTGGATAACAATATCTCTATACTCTCTACACTCGCCAGTTTTAGCTTTAGCCAGCACCATCTTTAGATTAGCCTTAACGTCGGTAGCCCTGCCCCCTGGTAAACAGTGTATGATCGCTGGGTGATTCGTTTTAAGTCTAATACTGCGGGTAATGGAGTCGCCAATGACTAGGGTTTTCAATTTGTCAGAGCTAATGGTGGGAGCCTTCGGCTTCTCAGACCCCGTAACGGGAGGAGTAGAGACAAGAGAAGACTCAGACTCAGACTCCGACTCGCTACATAATGGGGAAAACCGGTTGAAAGTTTCTGTCGGCTGAATGAGCGACACCGGTTGATCATTCCAACAGTATTTCCCTCCAGAAGCCATGAGAAAGTTGTCCTGCTCCAATATACTGCTCCATTGCCTCTCTTTCCGGTCGGGACAGATTGTATAAGCGACTAGAGGACAAGGGAGCACCAGGAAGCAGTTCAATAGGGCAATCATAAGGCCTATGTGGTGGTAGAGACAGAGCCTTGTCCTTACTGAAAACCTCCGCTAAGTCATGGTATTCTTTGGGGACAGATGACAGATCGAGAGGAGCTGAGGGATGAGTTGGGTTACACTTAGTGGGGGGAACCGCTGACCTAAGGCACTCTGAATGGCAGTTAGTGCTCCAACTGAGAATGGTGTGATGTGTGTTACGAACCCCGTGGCTTTAAACGTCTAGGGTGGATGGAGAAGAGACCCGTAACATAAGTCATGCAAATTAGACTCGTGACATGGAACAGTGAGAACAAAAACTACACGACAACCATAGACTACCGTCAAACATAAAAGGTTTATTGCTGAACACACGGTAAAGGTTTGGGAAAAAGGGCTGAGCAGGACCCAAGAAATGAAACAATAGTGTAAAACACCCCTAAACTGATCTTGCCTGCCTCAAGAACCGCTAAGCTACTGCTAATCATACAAAAGTACAGGGGGTGGTCCGCTCAGGTCTAACTAGTGTTTTTAGACAGTTTTCTTCCCAAGGGTAATGTACGCCCAAGGGCAACTTGCTTAAACTCCCCTTTTCCCAGAAACACACAAAGTTACCAAACAGAGTAATCAGCAAATGAGTGAGTACACAAAACACAGGACACCACAGTATCCAAACTCACATACGGAAATAGTCTCTCTAACAAAGTTACCAAACACAACTGACTGGTTTTTATACAATGGGATGTGTGATTGAAAAACCAGCAACAGGTGGTGCAATGCAGAGGAATGTTCACTGATTGGTCCACCTTAGCAATCAGCAGACACCTCAACGACCACCAATCAGGAACATACAGGACACCTGTGATTAGGGCAGAAGGAGAGGAAAAACACAAAAAGACACAGGATACCTGTATCCGTAACACGTGTCCAATCAATTTGTGGGTTGTGAAGAGCCAACCAGGGGAAGCCAAGGATTAGGGAGGTAGCTGAGCCAGACATCACTCTTAACTGAATGCTTTCACAATGATTGCCAGAAATCACTAGGGAAACGGGGGTGGTTTGATGAGTTATCTCCGCGAGGAGGCGCCCATCAAGGGCTGTGACCCGAATGGGGGTAGGTAGTGGCTCCATGGGGATACGAGCTTGTGTAACGAACTGGTGGCTAATAAAGTTGTCTTCTGCACCTGAGTCTATGAGAGCTGAGAGTGGCAGGGAATGACTCTGGAAACGTAAGGTTACAGGTACTTGTAATCGGGGAATGATGGGTTCAGGATCTAACTCTGGGCTCGCAAGTAGACCCACCGTTACGAGCGAGCCTTGTCTTTTGGTCGCTTAGGGCATGTAGCCAGAATGTGTGTGGCGTCTCCACAGTACAGGCGCTCACCTGCCTGGAGGCGCCGTTGCCGCTCTGCTGGAGGTAGTCGAGCTCGACCCACTTGCATTGGTTCCTCCTCTGTGCTCGGGATGGGATCAGGAACAAGAAGCTGCCGGCTCCGGGGAGGCGAGACTCGAGTGGTTGAAGGCTGGGGAACTCGTCCTCCTAGATGTGGCCGACCGCCACTCTCCCGACGCCTCTCCCGCAACCGGTTGTCTAGCTTAATGGACAGGGAAACGAGAGAATGTAAATCATGTGGCTCATCACGAGCAGCCAGTTCATCCTTAATGGCTTCATTCAAACCGTTTAGAAATGCTCCTTGAAGTGCCACATTGTTCCACTTGGAGTCCGCTGCCAAAGTCCAGAACTCAATAGAGTACTCAGCCACACTGTTAGAACCCTGCCTCAAATTAAAAAGTATCTTGGAGGAATTACCCACATGGTCAGGATGGTCAAAAACAGTCTTCAATTTAGCAGAAAAATCAGCAAAAGTCAATCCAGTCAAAGTTTGATTTGAGCATACAGCCTCAGCCCAAACCAGAGCTCTCCCTCTTAACAGCCCCAGAACATAATGTACCTTAGAGGAATCAGTAGAAAACGACAGTGGTCTCTGCCGAAAAATCAAGTCACACTGAAGCAAAAATCCCCGGCACTTGTCCAATTCTCCATTGAACGGTTCAGGCGACGTGACAGGGGGTTCCCGATGGAACGAAGCCTGCATAATGTCCGAGGAAACAACTTGGGGTGCATCAAACTGGGGGTCAGAGAGAGATGGAGAACTGATAACAGACAATTTAGAGACTTGTGTAGTTAACTGAGTCACCTGGTTCAGCAGTTGATGATTATCTTCCAAAAGAGTCCGAATCAATTGGTCATGCTGTCCTAGCAACGTTCCTTGAGCCTGGATAGCTTGTTGGAAGCTGTCTTCGTTTGCCCCGTGCTGTTTCTCTGTTGGGTCCATGGCGCCAGATCGTTCTGTTAAGCTATGGTTAAACCCAGCACTCAGAGAAACAAAACACGACTAAGGGAGTGGAAGAAACAAAAATTATTTTAATAAAAGTTCAATTTGTCTTAGTCCAAAAACAACTGAAGAAAAGGAACAGAGTGGGCTAGTCGGCTCCGGAGGAAGGAGAGGCTGAGGCAGGCAGGCAGGCAGGCTGGAAAGCAGGTTGGGAGGTATGTCTGAACTGAAGACAAAACAAACGACAGGTTAAGGAGAGTAAAGAGCCAGGCTGAAGACAAAGACAATTTACTCTACTGGTGAGCCAAGTTACCGCTCTAGTAAGAACAACGATCTGGCGCCGGTGGAGAGCCATGCCCAGGAATTAGTAGTGCAGGTTGATGAGAGAATAGGATGCAGCTGCGTAGGCAGGAATCACTGGAAACAACCCGCAGCTGCACAGGAGAGGCAGATCCTGAGCACGCCCCCCGATCCACTCCAGACACACCCACATAATGGGGACAAACACACATACAGATACAACAGACAAAGAGGGGACAAAACAAGGAGGAAGGGAAACAGAATTAGGGAGAGACAAGCTGCCCACATAACAATGACCGCCAATCACTTCTGGACATCAGATCGACAGTTACTAACCTCGATTTGGATTTCAACTCCGACTCAGCTGTTCCCTTGTTCATACCGAACTGCATTCCTTTGTTTCATGGGCTACGAAAACACAGCAGGCGTAGATGCGGTAGATGAGCCGGAATCCTGGTGAGACTGACGGCCCTCCCCTCCGTTCTATTGGCAAATGTCAAGTCACTCGAGAATAAGATGGATGAGCTTCATTCCAGAGTCTCCTGTCTGAGAGACTTGAAAAGCTGCAATATTATATGCCTTGCAGAGACGTGGCTGGATGACTCTATGTACGTAGAACTCAGTGGTTTCTCCATGCAGTGGCATGATCGAACGAAGGGGGAGGGGTCTGCCTCTTCATAAACAACAACTGTTGCGCTGCTTCCATTGTTAATGAAATCTTTAGCTTTTGCTCACCTGATATAGAATACCTCATGGTAAACTGCAAACCCTTTTATTTACCAAGAGAGTTCTCATATGTAATTATCACGACTGTCTACATCCCTACACAAGACAACATCACTTCTGCACTCAACAAACTGTATTGGGACATAAACAAACAAGAAACCGCTCACCAAGAGGCAGCGTTTCTGGTGGGCGGAGACTTTAACGCGAGGAAACTTAAAACCGTTCTACCTCACTTCTACAATTATGCCTCCTGCACCACTAGGGGTGCTAAAACTCTAGACCACTTTTATTCTACCCACAGAAACGCATACAAGGCCCTCCCTCGTCCTCCTTTCAGCAAATCTAACCACAACTCTATTCTCCTGCTTTCTGTTTACAAACAAGAGCTCAAACAGGAAGTACCAGTGAAGCGCTCAATACATAAGTGGTCCGATGAAGCAGACGCAAGGCTACAAGACTGTTTTGCTAGTACAGACGGGGATATGTTCCAGGATTCATCCGATAGCATTGAAGAGTTAACCACATCAGTCCACCCCTGTCACGGGCTTCATCAATAAGTGCATAAACAACGTCGCCCCACAGTGACTATACGAACGTATCCCAACCAAAAACCATGGATTACAGGCTAAATCCACGCTGGGCTAAAGGCTAGAGCTGCCGCTTAAAAAGAACAGAATACAGACATGGAGGCATACAAGAAAGCCCGCTGTGACCTCCGATGAGAAATCAAAAATGCAAAAGGACAATATACAGTGCCTTGCAAAGTATTTATCCCCCTTGGCGTTTTTCCTATATTGTTGCATTACATCCTGTAATTTAAATTGATTTTTATTTGGATTTCATGTAATGGACATACACAAAATATGCCAATTGATGAAGTGAAATGAAAAAAATAACTGGTTTCAAAAAATTCTAAAATCTAAATAACAGAAAGGTGGTGCGTGCATATGTATTCACTGCCTTTGCAATGAAGCACCTAAATAAGATCTGGTGCAACCAATTACCTTCAGAAGTTACATAATTAGTTAGATTGCACACAGGTGGACTTTATTTAAGTGTCATATGATCTGTCACATGATCTCAGTATATATACACCTGTTCTGAAAGGCCCCAGAGTCTGCAACACCACTAAGTAAGGGGCACCACCAAGCAAGCGGCACCATGAAGACCAAGGAGCTCTCCAAACAGGTCAGGGACAAAGTTGTGGAGAAGTACAGATCAGGGTTATAAAAAAATATCAGGAACTTTGAACATCCCATGGAGTATCATTAAATCAATTATTTAAAAAATGGAAAGAATATGGCACCACAACAAACCTGCCAAGAGAGGGCCGCCCACCAAAACTCACGGACCAGGCAAGGAGGGCATTAATCAGAGAGGCAACAAAGAGACAAAGATAACCCTGAAGGAGCTGCAAAGCTCCACAGCGGAGATTGGAGTATCTGTCCTTAGGACCACTTTAAGCCGTACACTCCACAGAGCTGGGCTTTACTGAAGAGTGGCCAGAAAAAAGCCATTGCTTAAAGAAAAAAATAAGCAAACACGTTTGGTGTTCGCCAAAAGGCATGTGGGAGACTCCCCAAACATATGGAAGAAGGTACTCTGGTCTGATTAGACTAAAATTGAGCTTTTTGGCCATCAAGGAAAACGCTATGTCTGGCGCAAACCCAACACCTATCATCAACCTGAGAACACCATCCCCACAGTGAAGCATGGTGGTGGCAGCATCATGCTGTGGGGATGGTTTTCATCAGCAGGGACTGGGAAACTGTTCAGAATTGAAGGAATGATGGATGGCGCTAAATACAGGGAAATTCTTGAGGGAAACCTGTTTCAGTCTTCCATAGATTTGAGACTGGGACGGAGGTTCACCTTCCAGCAGGACAATGACCCTAAGCATACTGCTAAAGCAACACTTGAGTGGTTTAATGGGAAACATTTCAATGTCTTAGAATGGCCTAGTCAAAGCCCAGACCTCAATCCAATTGAGAATCTGTGGTATGACTTAAAGATTGCTGTACACCAGCGGAACCCATCCAACTTGAAGGAGCTGGAGCAGTTTTGCCTCGAAGAATGGGCAAAAATCCCAGTGGCTAGATGTGCCAAGCTTAGAGAGACATACCCTAAGAGACTTGCAGCTGTAATAGGTGGCTCTACAAAGTATTGACTTTGGGGGAATGAATAGTTATGCACGCTCAAGTTTTCAGTTCTTCATATTTCTTGTTTGTTTCACACAGAAATAGTCATTTAGCAGACGCTCTTATCCAGAGCAACTTACAGGAGCAATTAGGGTTAAGTGCCTTGCTCAAGGGCATATCGACAGATTTTTCACCTAGTCGGCTCAGGGATTAGAACCAGCAACCTTTCAGTTACTGGCACAACGCTCTTAACCACTAAGCTACCTGCCACCCCATCTTCAAGGTGGTAGGCATGTTGTGTAAATCAAATGATACAAACCCCCAAAAAATCTATTTTAATTCCAGGTTGTAAGGCAACAAAATAGGAAAAATGCCAAGTGGGGTGAATACTTTCGCAAGCCACTGTAGGAGGAAGGTGGATTCCTATTACACCGGCTCCGACACTCGTCGTATGTGGCAGGGCTTACAGACGATAACGGATTACAAAGGGAAACCCATCCGTGAGATGCCCAGTGAGGCATTTTATGCTTGCTTTGAGGAATACAACACTGAGTCTTGCGTGAAAGCCCCTGTTTTTCCGGATGACTGTGTGATCACGCTCTCCGTGGCAGATGTGAGTAAAACTTTTAAACAGGTTAACACTCACAAGTCCGCCAGGCCAGTCGGAATACCAGGTTGCATTCTTAAAGCATGCGCAGACCAGCTGGCAAGTGTCTTCAATGACATTTTCAATCTCTCCTTGTCCCAGTCTGTAATCCCAACATGTTTCAAGCTGACCACCATTGTTCCTGTTCCCAAGAACTTCATGGTAACCTGTTAAAATAACTATTACCCTGTAGCACTCACACGGGGTGGGTAGGCAACAAACAACACCTCCGCCACGCTGCCCCTCAACACGGGGGCCAGGGGTGTGTGCTTAGTCCCCTGTACTCCCTGTTCACCCACGACTGCGTGGCCACGCACGACTCCAACACCATCATCAACTTTGCTGAGTACAAGACGGTGGTAGGCCTGATCACCGATGACAATGAGACAGCCTACAGGGAGGACGTCAGAGACTTAGCAGTGTGGTCCCAGGACAACAACCTCTCCCTAAATGTCAGTAAGACCAAGGAGCTGATCGTGGTCTACAGGAGGGGAGAGCACGCCCTCATCCACACCGACAGGTCTGTAGTGGAGCGGGTCGAGAGCTTCAAGTTCCTTGGCGTCCACATCACTAAGGACTTAACATGGTCCACACACACCCACACAGTCGTGAATAGGACACGACAGCGCCTCTTCTCCCTCAGGAGGATGAAAAGATTTGACAAGGGCCCTTGGATCCTCAATAGGTTATACAGCTGCACCATTGAGACATTCTTGACTGGCTGCATCACTGCTTGGTATGGCAAATTATCCTCCCTCGACCACAAAGAGCTACAGAGGGTGGTGCAGACAGCCCAGTACATCTCTGGGGCTGAGCTCCCTGTCATTTAGGACCTCTACTGGTACTGGTACTCCCTGTGTATAGCTCCATTCTTGTGTATTTTATTCCTCTTGTGTTACTATTTTTATTTTTCTTATTATTTTTTAACTCTGCATCGTTGGGAAGGGCTCGTAAGCAAGCATTCACGGTAAAGTTATATTTGGCACATGTGACAAATAAAATGTTACTTGATTTGATACTTTTTGAATCCCTTTGAGTCCCTGCCCATCATCCACCTCTTCAAAGAGTATCTTAAATAAGAAATCTCAGTCTTACCCCCCCCAAAAAAAAAGTGCACTTGTCTTTCCCTACTAGCACTGACTTTGCTGATAATTTCTTTATTGAGTAACAATGTACTTACTACGACTGCGATATGTGGTTCTCTCACCTAGCTATCTTAAGATGAATGCACTAACAGTAAGTCGCTCTTGATAAGAGCGTCTGCTAAATAATTCAAATGTAAAACCTAAACGTAAATTAATCTTGCATGTTTTATAGATAATGTTGTTCTATAAACTTCCATCACAAATTGACACTTTGAACACTATCAACCAGAGGTGTGGACTCGAGTCACATGACTTGGACTCGAGTATGACTCGAGTCACAAATTTGATGACTTGAGACTCGACTTAATAGAAAATAAAATAATAACTTGAGACTTGACTTGGACATGGAGCCTCAAGACTTGGTACTTGACTTGAAACTGATGACTGGAAATTATCTGGCCAGGTTTTGTAAAGTTTTTTCACTCATTTTGTGTCACATAGTCTCTGTGGGTTACTCTCCACGCAGCCAGAGACTGTAGCTAGGTTTCCATTCAAATGGCGACAGATTTTCATGCGAATATTCTAAAATCGCATTTTCCCTCCAGTGGAGTGTTTCCTCCAAACTGACTTGTTGCGGAGGAAAATGTGTGTGGGATGAAATAGTGCACATAAAATTTTATTTTTTGCTTAAATTTTCATGGACAGAATAAAAATCCAAAGTTCAATGTGTTTCCATAGCATTTTCAACTGTACCGATAGTTTTGTCACAAAAAACTATTGCATTAAATAACAAATGTGCCTACTCTGGTCATGTGTTCTAGCCAACAGCTCAGTGGCTAGAACGCATGTGTCGGTAGGTTAGTCTACATGATGAGATTATTATTGATAAGAGCAGTCAAGCATCGATCATCATGTCACCAGAATAAGACCCTCGATATTTATTGGAAAGGAGCATCAAGCTCATAGTGTGCACTTTCAACACCCTGTGAAGTTCAGCATAATTTACTTAATCTGTAGCCTAATAATCTGCATGGTTTCCCGAGTCATAGTGGGAAGACCACACACCATATCATCTCGTGACTCCAAGTTTGCTTTGATGGTGATGGTTATTATATCAGTATTTGCACATAAAGGCATTTCCACCGCCATTTCTCGCATAATACATTTTACCGACACAAAAAGATCCCACCATGTCGAATGAACAAATGATCTGTCTGCATTTATAAAATTCTACTGAAACTTCCTGTTTCCATCACAGCTGTCATAATTTTTTTTAATGGTATGACTTTACTTGCATGAAAACTGTGGATGGAAACGTGGTTAGTATCGCACTTGCAAAAACAAATGATTGGCTTGTGAAACGCACACTCGGTCCTCTGATTGGACCAATTAAAGTCAGTGCTAGTTGGGTGAGCTTGCATCTCTTTTTCTTTTTCCATCCATCCCTCCATCTCTCTTTCTGTTTTATATCCAAATGTCTGTGGTGTCTTCCAGGATGCATTTTATTTTACAGATATCCATTGCTGAGGTCAGAGCCAATAGACAGGGAGGGTTAACACACCCATACTGCTGTCCAATCTAACTGAAGGATCTGGGAAGAAGGCCCGGGTCTAAGCTGTGAGGCTACCCCAAATCCATTGCGAAAATCTGTTCATAGGTTAGGGTTATCCTAATTTCACACCGAAAAAAGTATGACAACATCATGCGCGGCACCACCACACATAAAGGAGTGTTTCACTACGGAAATAATTTTGAAGTGGGTTGAGGGTCCTATAAAGATAAAGCAAAGGTTTATCGCTGAAGAAATACCTGTTGTTTTGAGTGTGTGTGTGTGTGTGTGTGTGTGTGTGTGTGTGTGTGTGTGTGTGTGTGTGTGTGTGTGTGTGTGTGTGTGTGTGTGTGTGTGTGTGTGTGTGCATGCTTGCGTGAGTCCCAGCAAGCTTGTTTTTGTGTTAGAGGTTAAACTTGCACTTTGATTCAGGGGTGCCATGTTTTATGACTGCACTGTATGTTATCTAGTGTTTGCACACTTCGCATTTGACACACATACAGTGGCTTGCGAAAGTATTCACACCCCTTGGCATTTTTCCTATTTTGTTGCCTTACAACCTGGAATTAAAATGGATTTGGGGGTTTGTATAATTTGATTTACACAACATGCCTACCACTTCGAAGATGCAAAATATTTTTTTGTGTGAAACAAAACAAGAAATAAGACAAAAAAAACAGAAAACTTGAGCGTGCATAACTATTCATCCCCCCAAAGTCAATGCTTTCTAGAGCAACCTTTTGCAGCAATTACAGCTGCAAGTCTCTTGGGGTATGTCTCTATAAGCTTGGCACATCTAGCCACTGGGATATTTGCCCTTTCTTCAAGGCAAAACTATTCCAGCTCCTTCAAGTTGGATGGGTTCCGCTGGTGTACAGCAATCTTTAAGTCATACCACAGATTCTCAATTGGATTGAGGTCTGGGCTTTGACTAGGCCATTCCAAGACATTTAAATGTTTCCCCTTAAACCACTCGAGTGTTGCTTTAGCAGTATGCTTAGGGTCATTGTCCTGCTGGAAGGTGAACCTCCGTCCCAGTCTCAAATCTCTGGAAGACTGAAACAGGTTTCCCTCAAGAATGTCCCTGTATTTAGCGTCATCCATTATTTCTTCAATTCTGACTAGTTTCCCAGTCCCTGCCGATGAAAAACAGTCTCCCACATGCCTTTTGGCGAACACCAAACATGTTTGCTTATTTTTTTCTTTAAGCAATGGCTATTTTCTGGCCACTCTTCCGTAAAGCCCAGCTCTGTGGAGTGTACGGCTTAAAGTTGTCATGCCCTGACCTATAGAACTCTAGTTAGTTTGGTCAGGGTGTGAATATCATGTGTGTGTTGATTCTATGTTTGTATTTCTATGTTTGGCCGGGTGTGGTTCCCAATCAGAGGCAGCTGTCGCTCGTTGTCTCTGATTGGGGATCATACTTAGGCAGCCAGTTTTCCTGCCTGTGTGGTGGGATCTTGTTTTGTGCTCGGTGAGTTTGGCTTGTGTGTATAGTCTTCCGACGTCACGTTTCGTTGCCTGTTGTTGTTTTGTTGTTTAATAAACATGGATGCATTTCACACTGCGCCTTGGTCTGACCCGTCCTTCAACAAGTGTGACAAAAGTGGTCCTATGGACAGATACTCCAATCTCCGCTGTGGAGCTTTGCAGCTCCTTCAGGATTATCTTTGGTCTCTTTGTTGCCTCTCTGATTAATGCACTCCTTGCCTGGTCCGTGAGTTTTGGTGGGCGGCCCTCTCTTGGCAGGTTTGTTGTGGTGCCATATTCTTTCCATTTTTTAATAATGGATTTAAAGGTGTTCCGTGGGATGTTTTTTGTATAACCCAACCCTGATCTGTACTTCTCCACAACTTTGTCCCTGACCTGTTTGGAGAGCTCCTTGGTCTTCATGGTGCTGCTTGCTTGGTGGTGCCCCTTTCTTAGTGGTGTTGCAGACTCTGGGGCCTTTCAGAACAGGTGTATATATACTGAGATCATGTGGCACTTAGATTGCACACAGGTGGACTTTATTTAACTAATTATGTGACTTCTGAAGGTAATTGGTTGCACCAGATCTTATTTAGGGCCTTCATAGCAAAGGGGGTGAATACATATGCACACACCACTTTTCTGTTTGGACTAGTTTGTGAATGTCCATTACATGAAATCCAAATAAAAATCAATTTCAATTACAGGTTGTAATGCAACAAAATAGGAAAAACATCAAGGGGGATGAATACTTTTTCAAGGCACTGTATATACACACACACACACACACACACACACACTAGTTACTCCCCTCCCCTCTGCTGTACAAACTGTATTGCGCTTGACTGTGACCTTCAGGAGTAAATACATGGGGAGGGGATCATCCACAGTGGTCTCTAGCATTCCCACCCTGCAGCGTTTGCTTGCAGGACCCCCCCCATATATATCTTACATCGCAAGACTTGCGTCTCTCATGATTGCACTTACTGACGGCCAGACAGACAGCAGAGCTGAGGCTTTCCCTCTTCTCTCATCTCACTCTCTTTGTCTCTCTCTAAGTTTCTAAGTGTTTCTCTCTCTCTCTCTCTCTCTCTCTCTCTCTCTCTCTCTCTCTCTCTCTCTCTCTCTCTCTCTCTCTCTCTCTCTCTCTCTCTCTCTCTCTCTCTCTCTCTCTCTCTCTCTCTCTCCTCTCTCTTCTCTCTCTCTCTCTCTCTCTCTCTCTCTCTCTCTCTCTCTCTCTCTCTCTCTCTCTCTCTCTCTCTCTCTCTCTCTCTCTCTCTCTCTCTCTCTCTCTCTCTCTCTCTACCACAGCAGGGTGAAGACCTGAAGACCCAGTTAGGGACATGCCCGGGTCTCTTTTTTGATCAGGACACAAATAGTCCCCCCTTTGACCTCCTCTCCCACCCCGCATACAGGGAATGTCCTCTGGAATTGTCCCCACAGTCCCCGCATATTGCCAGTTTATTTTTTATCTTCAACTTTTGTTATAGATATACTAGACATACCATGTTTAGACTAGAGAGCTGATGGTGCTTAGTGGGGAGCCACAGTTCTATACTATATCATTGAGAGGTTTGCGGTCTCAACTCCACATACATTTTAGATAGCCATATGGGTCGTTCCACCAATTCAGCGCCTTTTGAGAATTGATCCAAAAAAACTTTGAATACACCTAATTTTAACATTCTGTCGTAAAGAGCACATGTTCAACTTCATGAAAAATACATGTTCCCATCTCAAGAGGTTAAATAATAAAAGGTCTATAGTTAGTGCATATTAAAGACATGGTCTGGTACTTTGGTGACTTAGAAAGTATTTTAAAAACCTCCCGCTTTGGGCTGGATGTGTCACTGCGTTGTTCATACATGCATAATCTATGAGCAGCGACTGTTTTCTTGAAGCTGTGCCGCGCCATTTTCCAATTTTAGTCATTTAGCAGACACTCTTATCCAGAGCAACTAGGATACTAGTGCCTTGCTCAAGGGCACATCGACACATTTTTCACTTAGTCGGCTCAGAGATTCAAACCAGCGACCTTTTCGTTTACTGGCCCAACGCTCTTAACCGCTAGGCTACCTGCCACACATTCCCTACAATTCCCTCCACGTGGGCCAGCCTCCTAGCAATTACAGTTCTAGCCAATGAGCTTCAGTCCCTCGCCTGCCCAGCGTTATCCAATAAGGTTGCAGGGCAGTCCCAATGGCTCAGTGGGCACAGCAGAGAGAGAGAGAGCACAATGACATGGTGCACATATCTGCACATGTGCGACGTAGTACACAATTTTGAGCAATGACATGGTGCACATATCTGCACATATGTGACATAGTATGCCATTTTTGGGACCACTTTTGGCTCATGAGTGCTACTTTCAGAACTACTAGATAAAAGGTATACAAAAGTACCGGATAATCTCTTTAAGTGCCAAATAAAGTAACAGGGTTGACTGTAACAGGGTTGATGATTTCTTAAATCAGCCATAAATCCCCTTGTGACAGCGGAAATGGAAGCTTGCTGTGTGTAACAGGGACTGGCAATTGAATGGAAGAAAATATTTAATTGTAAAAAAAAAAATGGGTAACAGGGTTGAGGTGTTATGCTTGAACAGCTCAGTTTTCCACCACAAAACACCAGAACATTGCCTAAAAGAGCAGAACCAGCTCACATGCTTTTGATTTTACTATCAAATGTAAAAAATATATATATATATGAATATTCTCCCCCTATTAAAATGAGAGTTCAGTTCACGTAACAGGGTTTACCTTAAAACGAGGGACATACTTAAATGATTCACTAATCACATGAAATAAACAATAATCTTCAGAAATTACTTTGTCAAAGCAACAAAATAACTAGGGCTTTACAATGATGGTGTAATTTGGAGACATTTTGGGATTAAGTGGGTTAAAGTCTTCCTAGAAGTGACACATGGTTGACAGAGGGACATGTCAAAATGCTGAATATTGGCACTTTAGTAAGCCTTTATTCATATTAAAAATCGTATTTATTGGTCGACTGTATATTAAAGAGCACTTCATTTAATATAACAGGCTTTTAAAATTCAATATTGGTGCACAATTTCTACTTAAAATATCAAAAGGACACAAAAGGATCTAATTTCGTGGAAGACCCACATAAAATAAAATTGTTTTTAATGAATATTCTATTTTCCAGATGTGAGTCTTGGAGACACATTGGAGAGAGAGTGACGTGAAACTAAACATTCCACTTATCCCACTCTAGAAATAGATATTGAATTACTATACATTTTACACTCCTTACTGTGACCATTCAATGAATTTTCCTTAGAAATCAAGGCCAATTTAGTCAAATCCTATAGTATAATTTATGTGGAAAAACTATATCACACTTGTATACTAGAAAATGCAATGATAGTACATAACATCAAAACCTCTGAAAGCATCCAAGTCTTATACTGGTTATGATAATGTTACCTGCTAATTTCACAAACACATCAAAGGTGATGCAGATTATTCAACAAGTGGAACATCAGCTCAACCTTAATCTCTCGTGGACTAATTACGCAATATTTTAGTTCTGGACAGAACCCGGGTTAACCGAGATTAGCTCATCTCTGATCCCATAGTACCACCCGGGGTCCCCATACCACCAAATCCTCTACAGCTGGTACAAAGGCCTGCAGGAATATGATAGCACAAACTAGCTGTGTCTAACGTGACTTCTCCTATTGAGTTTCCAGTTTCCACATCATGCTAACAGTGAACCCTAACATCCATGGGAACAACTCTCTTCTCAGGGGACTTGGTCCCTGGCCAAACTCTTCTTCTCAGCCTTCTCAGATACTTGTCTCACCACTAATACTAGGCTAGTGTAGATTATGACTATGAGAAAGGGAAGGGCTGTGATGGTGAGAGAAAAATAGTAGATTATAACTACCGGAAGGGTGCGATGGTGAGAGATCACACCGTAGTACACATTTTTTCAATCTCTGGCTAAACAGGCATTCAATGTGACTTGTTTCAAGGAAACCCATGCGTAATAATAGGAAATGTTGATACCAAATGTGTCACTATCCTGGGGGTGATGTAATACATTTATTTTTTGTCATTTTGTAATAATCCTAGACCTCGTGGCGATACAGTCAGTATATGATATCAGCTCTCTCTTTGTGGTCATGAGAAGAAAGAAACGGCCCAACATCAGTTAGTGTAGTTGTGCAATCCCGACCGTTAGAGTGAAGAGAGTGGAAGCTTGAGGCAGCCAAGATAATATGTTTTTCTCTGTATGGTTTCCTATCATAAGTGACATTGGCCATGTCACAGTGATGCTTGAATAGTGGTGGTTATGCCTTAAGTGTTAGTATCCCTTTTTTTCTCACTATTGCCACAGTTCTAACCTGTCATTCAATCCCTCATTTCACACACTAGGATACTCCACATAACTCAGTTTCACCAAACAAAGTGATATGATAAGATTTAACTGAAAAATGACTATCAAAAATGGGATCATTAGTAACGTATTGAATCGCATTGGGTTAAAGAGAGATGGCCAACTCATGGAACCAAGAGTCTGAAGATTACACAGTGAAATTGATTGGAATGCCTGGACAATCTATTTAATAAATCTGTTATTCTCCTTCTGTTCATTCTGCAGGCAGATATTATGTTAGACTGAATGAGCGAGAGAGAGAGAGCGAGAGAGAGAGAGAGAGAGAGAGAGAGAGAGAGAGTGAGAGTGAGAGTGAGAGAGGGGGGTGAAGTTAGCCGACGGTGCTCTTTCCTGCTGAATCATAGTGTGGGATGATTCTATAATTTATTTTCATTCACTGTTGTTTATTTATATGTCCGTCTCTAAGGGGACAACCGGAAATGGGGTAGTTAGAGAAAGATAAGGAAAAGAGAGAGGAAGGAGGAAAGAGGCAGTCAGGCAGCCAGATCAGAGCAGTTCCTCACACCACCGCAAACTGATTCTGATCATAGATTATCAGATTATATTTATAAGCAGCACAAACACCTCATCGCTCTTGGGTGTTATAGTTACCACTGTATCCTAGTAGAATGATGCAGCTCTATAGCCACAACCCTCACCTCCAGGGTATTGATATCATTCACATGATAATGTTTCTGTAGGTGTAGGAAACTAGGTCATTAGTGTTTTAATCTAAACCTGAGTCACAAATGAGCATATTTTAGCAGTGGGCCTCTCTGGCTTTGTCCGAAATGGTACTCTGTTCCCTATGTAGTAGACTACTCTGGTCAAAAGTAGTGCACTATGTAGGGAATAGGGTGCCATTTCGGACACAGACTCCATTGTGGATTTAAGTGGACTCTGAAGGACAAGGTGTTGGTGGACATGAGTGTCATCACCTCGTGCTTTGTTTGTCTGAGAATGTAATGTAAACCTGATGACAAGACTACCAGACTAGAGCTCAGAGAATGAGGTTAAACTAATAGATACACAAACACACTTCATCATGTATCCCTTTCTCTCTCCAACCATCCCCCTCTCTGCCTCCTCCCAGCACATTCTGTTTCTCTGACTACACACACAACATTCTCCCAACCACCTCACACACACATACACAGAAAATGTGCTGACTCATGTCATGCCATTGTTTCCTATGCGTGCAATTGTATCCTAAGAAATACCATGTGCCTCCACTAGTCCCCTCTATGTAAACCTGCTTTATCTGTGCATCTCCATTAGGTGTGCTTTCACGCACATGCATATATGTGCATGTGCGTGAAAGCGTGTGTGTGTGTTTGTACGTGCATGTGTGTACGTTTGAGAGAGACTGCATCTCAATGTCTTTAAATAGCAGGCCTTAGCGGTCCATTGTGACACATCTGGGCTGTTTCAGACAGAGGGAGGGAGAGGGGCAGAGCGGGGCCAGGGGGGATTGTGGGACGGAAGCTGTTGAACTAACTCTAAGGGCCAACAGAGATGAGCACTTCACACTGACGCTATCCCAGGACACTGGGAGTAACCTAACCCTTGTCTGACCAACACCCAGTAGCAGCTTTTCCAGTGCTTACCCTTTGTCCCTGGGTCCTCCTGACCTCCAAGGAAGGAATCCCACCTGGAACCTACTGCTTCGCTGTCCATCAATATCCAATATCCGTGCCATTGACGGTATTAACTGAAAAATACCATATTTGGAGGAGGATGTGTTTTCTGTGGGGAAGTATTACATTTTACAGATGTTGGAATCTGTAAGTCTGATGAGATCTTTCTCGGGCAAATACGTATCTTTCTTTCATGACTTTTGTACCCTGCACCTGCAAGTAACTGAATGGGCTCTATTTTCCCAAACCTAACACAATGGTAAATCTATGGCCAGGGGTGTGTCAGAAATACTGTATTTTGCTATTTTTACTATCACAATTATCAGCGTATTTGCTGGCATTGGTGCGAAAGGGCTTGATTTTGATGAATAAACAAGTTGTGGGTGTGTCAAGGCTTGGCCCCTCACTGGCCAATCAGAACGTGTTCCATGGCAAAATATGTGGTTGCTTCAAGATGTGTATTTAAGGTTCAATCAACTCCAATTCCAATGTTAGTCTGTTATAGTTTGTTAAATGGCTTACAGAAACAAAATAAACATAAATTCACCTATCTTTACTAAATACATTAACTTGAACCCATTTGCTGTCCACATTGTTCTAAGTAATTGCATGGCTTCAATAGCATTCACACTGATATAGGGGCTAGGCCTACTGTAAATTGCATTATGGCTGAGCATGGTTATGCCAAACATTGTCAATAAGCAAGATTAAATTAATTATTGATAAGGCCTAAAAAGTGAACGAATAATTCGAATCAAATTCTAAACACAACAACAACTTATTTTAAATAGGCTATGTCACACTTACAGGCACCATCATTTCTCAATGTGGGCATATAATATTAAAACAATGCAGACTATGGATGGTTTTACGCACATCCAAACCTTTCACAGTAGCCAGACAAAGATCCAATATAAATAGAAAGGGAGAATGTCCACTCACTGTTATACTGCTCCCAAATAGGCCTATGTTTTATGAACATAATCGGAAGCCTTTTACAGATCAGATCGCATTCACACATCTCCAGAAAACCACGTCACCATAAAACCAGGAAGGTGAATCATTCTAATGTTAGGCTGTAATAAAACAAGCAGGAAAAAAAGTAATGATATCATCAAATCGCCAGGATAAAAAAGACACGAACTGCTGTTGAACCAGCCTTTGTTATAGTAGGCCTAAGGTAGGTATTGGGTTTTGAACACATGAAACGGAAAACAAGCAATTTTTACAGGTTACAGACATGGCTTCTGAATACAAGGTTCAATGGTATATCTCTCGTTTCATGATGGGCATGGGCACGTAGCCTACATCATGGAGGGGGTTTTACGCACGTCCAAAACGGGACCTGCATGGCTAAAATAATGTGGACCTGCCTACAATGCATGGGATAAGAAGGGAATGCCAGCTCACTGTTTTAGCTGATATAAGACAGGTAAATTGCCGAACCTGTCCTTAGGGGTGGAAAACGTCAGAGCGCAAGGTTTTACATTACGAAATTGCAAACTAACGTTCGTTTGACAGTAGCGCTGCCTTATGCTGCAGCATCATCTAGATATGTGGGCAACAAAAGTTAAACATTCACCTTCTGCTACCGTTTCTGTCAATCCGTCCACACATACAGTTTGATGCATACGTTCGATAAATCCAACGTATGCACCACACAGAACGCACTGCAACTGCCTCTGCAACGCAATGCTGCAAAGCAAATGCAGCGTTCCATTGGAAATGAATGTACTTCTGCTGTCCCAAAACGAAAAACTCAGTCGAAGCGTTAACGCCAACCGAAAATAGAGCGCAATGTGTGTTAGTGCGTGCACTTTTCCTCATACTTCTTTGCTACAATATGGAATCCATTTTTTTTACGTTTTAGTCATGTTTGTTTGTCTTGAAGTCATGATGACATTCGATTACATTTCTTCAAGAATGTTTTAGTAAGATAACACTCAATGTAAGTAGAACACCATATTTTCCCATATCAAGGATACACTGATAACAATGTGTCTCTCCTTTCCTTCAGGTCTCTGAAAATGTAGAACTCTCATTTTGATTTAGCTTAGGTATTTTCCTTAGGCTTTCAAGTGCTTTGATTTTTGACATTAGGAATGAGGTGCTGATTCACTTGTAAAAGTGAAGACAGAGCGCCTACCATATGGTTGTTTACAGTCACTGATAAAACACAGAAATAGAGATGCCGGGTTAGTAATTCACTTAAACTCTCTCCAGACAGTGCAAGTTTTGAGGCCTTAAGCCTATTTCTGAACATAAATCACTGTGTTAGATAGTTAGTGACGGAGATACAACGTTAGACACTGGTCAGAACTTGACCAGTTGACTGTCTCTCCCAGCTGGGTTGGCTCTGGGCCTCTGCAAAACAGATAGAGTAAATGTAACACTCCCGTGCGGTTGGAACGTCCACACACACACCCACTAACTCTTGTCAGTCTTTTACAAACATTGGCATATATGGGGCTAGGAGGGTGCGCTAGCTTTTCATTTCAAGCAGTAGTGAGCTACTCTTCTAGCCTGGTCCCAGATCTGTATGTGCTGTTTTGCAAGGCATTGACCATAGCTGTTGGATATGCTGAATAAACAGATCTGCGACCAGGCTAGTACTTCTCAGCACCTCTGGGGCAGTATGATGTCTCTATATCACTGCCAAGAACTGTCCCCTCTGTATACCTACTACTACATAAATACATGGAATAAAGAGTAAGTGGTGTCAGTGTCATCTTGATACACATCTACTGTCCTACAAAAGTACATTGACTGGTTTACAAGGAGCTATGGGATTGTTTCTAGATTGAGACAAAATAGGAGTTTTGAAATACTCACATGCCGTGAGGTCAATCAATGAACTGAGTTGAAGCTCTGTGTATCAGAACTTTGTCCATTGAAGCACACAGCACGTAATACCATTACATTGTTTGACATCAATGTTTTACTAAGGGTGGGCAAACATTTCTATTGGGCATCATCCCTTGACAATAAGATAAATTAAGATGGGAATGTTCATCTCACACAAACAGTTAACTTTTTCATTCTGCTAAACTTGCTTTCACCCAAGACCTCTCCACCATTATCCAGAGAGAGGTGTGAGTGTGTGTGTGCATGCGTGATTGTGTGTGTGTGTGTATACATATACACTACCGTTCAAAAGTTTGGGGTCACTTAGAAATGTCTTTGTTTTAGAAAGAAAAGCAAATTTATTGTCCATTAAAATTACATAAAATTCACTGTTGACGTTGAGACTGGTGTTTTGCGGGTAATATTTCATGAAGCTGCCAGTTGAGGACCTGTGAGGCGCCTGTTTCTCAAACTAGACATTCTAATGTATTTGTCCTCTTGCTCAGTTGTGCACCGGGGCCTCCCACTCCTCTTTCTATTCTGGTTAGAGACAGTTTGCGCTGTTCTGTGAAGGTAGTAGTACACAGCATTGTATGAGATTTTCAGTTTCTTGGCAATTTCTCGCATAGAATAGCCTTCATTTCTCAGAACAAGAATAGACTGACGAGTTTCAGAAGAAAGTTATTTGTTTCTGGCCATTTTGAGCCTGTAATCCCACAATTGCCGATACTCCAGATACTCAACTAGTCTCAAGAAGGCCAGTTTTATTGCTTCTTTAATCAGCACAACAGTTTTCAGCTGTGCTAACATAATAGCAAAATAGTTTTCTAATGATCAATTAGCCTTTTAAAATGACAAACTTGGATTAGCAAACAAAACGTGCCATTGGAACACAGGATTTATGGTTGCTGATAATGGGCCTCTGTACGCATATGTAGATATTCTATTAAAAATCAGCCATTTCCAGCTATAATAACCATTTACAACATTAACAAAGTCTACACTGTATTTCTGATCAATTTGATGTTATTTTAATGGACAAAAAAATTGCTTTTCTTTCGAAAACAAGGAAATGTCTAAGTGACCCCAAACTTTTGAACAGTAGTGTATATGTCTGCTGACGTGTTATCTAGGTTATGTGAGCCTGTAGAGCTGCTCTACTAGCCTACTGAGTGTGTTAAGTGTCTGTCTGTCTCAAGCTGTGAGTGTGACGTCCACCCAACACACACCCTGTATTCAGCCTCCAGGGCTAAAACACTATGCTTGTGTATTCTATCTTATAGGCCTAATGACTGACTGTTGAGTGCAGCAGTGTGTATATCTTATGAGCCTAATCTGGACCACAAAGACCCTTACACTGTATAATTTATAGAATATGTCTTGCACTATGCAGAATTCAGTCTCTCACTCAGGGTGAAACAGCATTGACTGCCAGTTTCTGTACAGCAGGTCTCCGTGCTGTAGTGTGCTACAGGTTGTTTTAGTTAGAGGGAAAGTTCAAGACAAGTCTTCATACTTACAGAGAGAGTTTGGGCCGGTTTCTCCAAAGTACTCCTGCTGAATGGAGAATCTCCATTGAAAATGCTTTTCAGTTCAGGAAATGGAGTATAATCTGTGTCCAGGAATCAGGCTCCTACAGTTTTGTTTTGACTCCTCACTGCTCTTCACACTTAAGAGGCTCTCTGAATTCCGATCATTGTAATCATCGCAACACCCATGGCTTTATTACCCTGTTATCTGTATCTGCACCTGTAAAATGGAGTAGAATCCATCCCTACGGAGGTTGGAACAACCTGACACTCCCACACTCCCAGTTCTATGAGTCATGTCAAACATAAGATAGAGGATAGCCCCAGATCATTTCTGTGCCCCAAATGGCACCCTAATCCCTACATTGTGCATTACTTTTGACCAGAGGCCTATGAGCTCCCAGCTGAATGAGTCATGTCAAACAGAGGATAGGGGATAGCCCCAGATCCTATCTCTCCTCTCCAGCAGACCTACGTCCCACAGGCACTGCGCTGCGGCTGGGGCATACCCACTCGTCCACACTTTCACACATGCAGTGTGATGGGGTGAGTCACTCATGGGGCAGACCACACTGTATGCTATGGCTAGTATCCAGCGGGAGGGAGAGGGACCCCCACTCTTGGAACCAACAATGTTTGTGTACCTCATTGCCCAGACAACGCTGCAGCAGGATGAATGACTGACTGACTGGAAGGAGACACCTCAGTATTTATTCAGTTTGGAGCACATCCAACATACCTTACTGTATACAGTATACTGTACATGGTACATCCACCCTGACCCCCTCTCAGATTCAACATGAGATAAATTATGAAGTGGATTAAAGGTGGATTAAAGTTTAAAGGCAAACAATATACCGTACCAGTCAAAGGTTTGGACACACCTACTCATTCAAGGGTTTTTCTTTATTTTTACTATTTTGTACATTGCAGAATAATAGTGAAGACATCAAAACTATGAAATAACACATATGGAATCATGTAGTATCCAAAAAGGTGTTAAACAGATCAAAATATATTTCATATTTTTGATTCTTCAAATTAGCCACCCTTTGCCTTGATGACATCTTTGCACACTCTTGGCATTCAACCAGCTTCACCTGGAGTGCTTTTCCAACAGCCTTGAAGGAGTTCCCACATATGCTGAGCACATGTTGACTGCTTTTCCTTCACTCTGCGGTCCAACTCATCCCAAACCATCTCAATTGGGTTGAGGTTAGGTGATTGTGGAGGCCAGGTCATCTGATGCAGCACTCCATCACTCTCCTACTTGGTCAAATAGCCAACACCTGTTGTATTCAATTGGGTTGAGGCCGGGTGATTGTGGAGGCCAGGTCATCTGATGCAGCACTCTCCTTCTTGGTCAAATAGCCCTTACACAGCCTGGAGGTGTGTTGGGTCATTGTCCTGTTGAAAAACAAATGATAGTCCCACTAAGCGCAAACCAGATGGGACTGTGTATCGCTGCAGAATGCTGTGGTAGCCATGCTGGTTAAGTGTGCCTTGAATTCTAAATAAATCACCAACAGTGTCACCAGCAAAGCACCCGCACACCATCACACCTCCTCCTCCATGCTTCACAGTGGAAACTACATATGCGGAAATCATCCGTTCACCTACTCTGTGTCTCACAAAGACACGTCAGTTGGAACCAAAAATCTCAAATTTGGACTCATCAGACCAAAGGACAGATTTCCACCAGTCTAATGTCCACTGCTCGTGTTTCTTGGCCCAAACAAGTCTCTTCTTCTTATTGGTGTCCTTTAGTAGTGGTTTCTTTGCAGCAATTCGACCATGAAGGCCAGCTTCACGCAGTCTCCTCTGAACAGTTGATGTTGGGATGTGTCTGTTACTTGAACTCTGTGAAGCATTTATTTGGGCTGCAATTTCTGAGGCTGGTAACTCTAATGAACTTATCCTCTGCAGCAGAGGTAACTCTGGGTCTTCCTTTCCTGTGGCGGTCCTCATGAGAGCCAGTTTCATCATAGCGCTTGAGGATTTTTGCGACTGCGCTTAAAGAAACTTTCAAAGTTCTTGACATTTTCCGGATTGACTGACCATCATGTCTTAAAGATGGACTGTTGTTTATCTTTGCTTATTTGAGCTGTTCTTGCCATAATATGGACTTGGTCTTTTACCAAATAGGGCTATCTTCTGTATACCACCCCTACCTTGTCACAACACAACCGATTTGCTCAAACGCATTAAGGAAATAAATTCCACAAATTAACTTTTAACAAGGCACACCAGTTAATTGAAATGCATTCCAGGTGACTACCTCATGAAGCTGGTTGAGAGAATGCCAAGAGTGTGCAAAGTTGTCATCAAGGCAAAGGGTGGCTACTTTGAAGAATCTCAAATATAAAATATATTTTTATTTGTTTAACACTGTTTTGGTTACTACATGATTCCATATGTGTTCATGATTCCAAATGTGTTATTTATAGTTTTGATGTCTTCACTATTATTCTACAATGTAGAAAACAGTAAAAATAAAGAAAAACCCTTGAATGAGTAGGTGTGTCCAAACATTTGATTGGTACTGTAGCTAAGAACATAATTGACATTTTAAAAAATCTGTGTTCATATTTGGATTTGATTTTATTCTACACAATATATCACAGATCAATATTGAGTGGAGTCATCAATTTAAATTCAACTATATAAATGTAAATACTATTTCCACAATATTTCAATCATAAGTCTAAAGAATTATATCCAGAGAGATGAATAAATTCCATGAATAAAGCTCATTATGTGTTGTTCATGGTATCCAGGATAAACAAACAATTACTTATTTTAAAGTACACAGAGTGAGTAACTTAAAAGCGGCTTTCCTAGCTGGCTCCCTGACGTAGCGACGCACCGATGGGCGTTGTTCTTCCATAATGAGATACTTTATAAGTGCAGTGCTGCCACTGACGTCAATCTAGCCAGAAGGACTTGTGACCCGTGGACTACAGTTTTTGGACTCTTTGGGGAAACTTGCTTTTTACGATTTTCGGCTGAAAACCGTTTATTTTTTTTTATATAGTCACTCCGCAGTCGCACTAAGTAAGTTGACTTTGCTTCCAATTGTGGTCAATTTATTCGCTAGATTAATGCGTATGAAATATGTGTCACGCACGGAACACCAAAACCAATCGGGCTTTCAGGGGAGCGGCTTGGTTTCTTTTTCTAGTAGCTATAACTTCCATAAAAACCTGGTTGACGGATGATTGTCTTCATTTTACTTCTCGACTATTAGTGTGTCGACATACAATAGTCTTTTCCATTCTATTATGTGTGATATTTTTGCTAGATAGTTGAAGTAGAATTCTGTTTATTTATAATTCATGCGCACTTATTGAGAATATGCACGCAACCAATACAAACAAACTGGCATGATTAATTTATGAAGTGTCCTACACACATGCTGTTGATAATGGACACTGGTCTCTGTGTGGTTTAGTAGAACATGTTTTAGTTCCAACTGGATCTGCAGTGTTGTGTGAAAGTTGGTCTGTTCTAATCTAGATTGATTTGTTTATTATGCTACATGTATGGAGAAAACAACATATTGGCATGCCTTTTTATGTTTTTTTCTCATACAAGGATGCAGGGAAACATACTAAGTGTGTGATTAATGATTTAGTAATGACAGACTACACACACAATATTTTAGGTAGTATGCACTTGTTCATTTCAAGTGGACAAACATAAGTGTCTATTCAATTTTCAACATGAAACATGATATCTTCAGCTTATTAAAAGTTGAATATGAGCTGGACATAAACACTTTCTCTTTTAGAACACTACTGATAGACATTTCTTGGTGCAGATCAAGTTTCAGAGTAGGCGCGGTTCTGTTCTGAGTTGAGAGCGGGGTACTGCAAATCCTGCATTGACACACCCATGTCCCAGTCCCATAGAACTGGAGAGAGACTGAGACCTTCACAAACTAAAGGTGTCCCTTTCTTTTATCATTTAGCTCCTTCTGACAAGATGCTGCTCCTTCTACTGGGAATTGTCATCCTGCATGTCGCAGCCCTAGTCCTCCTGTTTGTGTCAACAATTGTCAGCGTAAGTAAACCATCTTTATCAATGAATTATCTGATCATCAATAATCCATTATTGCTTATCTCATTTACAATAATCATTCCAAACATACTTTTTTTTATACATTAACCAATAGCCTATTGTATTTGAAAATCAATAGTTTGTTTTAATTCATTGACATCTCTGCTATCTGTAAAGGTGTTTTCTATCAGGTTTCAGTGTTCTCTTGTTAGTAGCAGCACTGTGTTGTTTATCCTCTAGGCCTGGGCAACCGGGTCCACAAGCAGCTCAGACCTCTGGAATAACTGCTCTACAACCAATGGAGGATACCACTGTGAGCCGGCCAACACTGGAGGTAAGATACAGTACAGACTGACTTTGTACATCTGCCGCTGTGGCTTGTTTTTGTTTTCAGCAAGTCACAGTCGTTCTGTCTCATTCTGCATGATGATGATGCTGATGAAGCCTCCTCTTGTCCAATAGTAAACTTATTTTGAAAGGATATACTGTAGATATGTATTTCTAGACTCTGTAAATTGGGTAGTCTGATATTTGACATCAAGCTGGGTGTTGATTCTTCTGGGGTGTGTCTTGAGAATAAGTTCAGCACTGTTGGTTGACCGAAAGATCGTAGACAGTAAGACATGGAAAGACCAGAACTGTGATTAACTATAACTGTCTGAAAGCCCACCCACTCACTCTCTAGTTTACCGTGCTGCTGAAGGGCGTGTCAGGCGCCACTGTGACTCTACTGCCATCTAGGGGTGAGGATGTGAACCTACAGCTTAGAGTTCCCACTGTTCATAGGCTCTCCTCTGTATAAATAGTCATGGTGTGATGTCCATATTCAAGCCCCATGTTTGGGAGGCCGTAGTGGTGGGATGAAGGTTTAGGGTGGCGTAGGTGTAGGGTGGGGCTTTGTAGGGTATTTCAAGTGTTCGATCTGGGGAGGTGTGTGTGCAGCAGACATGGTGGCCTTGGACCACCCCATGTAGAACATAGTGTGCTGACAGCCCTGGTCACGCCCATGTATCAGATTGTGTGTACAGCGAGATCATTAACTAAACGAGAGACCTAGCAGCTGTGTGTGTGTTTGTGTCTATGAGACAGATTTAGACCAAAGCCAACAGTGGTTGGAGGGAAAGACTGCAACAAGATTGCAACAATACCATATTAAACGAGAAAAGTTATAAATGTACCCTACATGACCAAAAGTATGTGGACACCTGCTCGTCGAACATCTCATTCCAAAATCATGGTCATTAATATTGGTTCCATTCAGCCACGAGCATTGGTGGGGTCAGGCACTGATATTGGGCGATTAGGTCTGGCTCGCAGTCAGCGTTCCAATTCATCCCAAAGGTGTTCGATGGGGTTGAGGTCAGGGCTCTGAGCAGGCCAGTCAAGTTCTTCCACACCGATCTCGACAAATCATTTCTGTATGGACTTCGCTTTGTGCACGGGGGCATTGTCATCCTGAAACAGGAAAGGGCCTTCCCCAAACTGTTGATACAAAGTTGGAAGCACAGAATCATCTAGAAAGTCATTGTATGCTGTAGCTTTAAGATTTCCCTTCACTGGAACTAAGGGGCCTAGCCCGAACCATGAAAAACAGCCCCAGACCATTATTCCTCCTCCACCAAACTTTACAGTTGGCACAATGCATTTGGGCAGGTAGCGTTCTCCTGGCATCCACCAAACCCAGATTTGTCCATCGGACTGCCAGATGGTGAAGCGTGATTCATCACTCCAGAGAACACGTTTCCACTGCTCCAGAGTCCAATGGTGGCGAGCTTTACACCACTCCAGCCGATGCTTGGCATTGCGCATGGTGATCTTAGGCTTGTGTGCGGCTGCTCGGCTATGGAAACTCCCTGACGTTGCTTCCAGAGGCAGTTGCTTCCAGAGGCAGTTGCTTCCAGAGGCAGTTGCTTCCAGAGGCAGTTGCTTCCAGAGGCAGTTGCTTCCAGAGGCAGTTGCTTCCAGAGGCAGTTGCTTCCAGAGGCAGTTGCTTCCAGAGGCAGTTGCTTCCAGAGGCAGTTTGGAACTCGGTAGTGAGTGTTGCAAGCGAGGACAGACCATTTTTACGCGCTACGCGCTTCAGCACTCGCCGGTCCCATTCTTTGAGCTTGTGTGGGCTACCACTTCGCTGCTGTGCCGTTGTTGCTCCTAGACTTTTCCACTTTTCAATAACAGCACTTACAGTTGACCGTGGCTGCTCTAGCAGGGCAGAAAGTTGACAAACTGGCATTTTGGAAAGGTGGCATCCTATGACAGTGCCACGTTGAAAGTCACTGAGCTCTTCAGTAAGGCCATTCTACTGCCAAAGTTTGACTATGGCGATTGCATGGCTGTGTGCTTGATTTTATACACCTGTCAGCAACGGGTGTGGCTGAAATAGCCGAATCCACTAATTTGAAGGTGTGTCCACATACTTTTGTTTATATATACTGTATTTGCAGTAGAATATCTTACCATTTCCGGAAACATGATTCTAGAGGCACTGTAATACTATAGAACTTGTGTTCAATAGCTTAATGTATTGCCTTAGAGACCCAGTACTACAGTACTAACTGCAGTAGCCTCGAGCCCAACAGTCCGTAGCTAGCTGCCTGGTGATGTCATGTGTCTAGAATGTGCAGGTGGGTCTTGGGCCCCGGTGTGTGTTGTCAATGAGACAGGCAGCAGAGCCAACAGCGGGCCCAAGTTCTCTCTTTCTCTTTCTCTCTCTCTGCCAGGTGGATTCATGGAACAGCCTGTTTGTTTGATTTGCTGTGCACTGTGTTTGTATAGGGAGGCACGTGTGTGTGTGTGTGTGTGTGTTAGTGTGTGTGTTCTGTTACGAGGGATCGAGGGGAAGATAGTGGAGTCTGTACTCAAGTGCACGGGCGCAGCCTGGCCCAGTCAATCAGTAGTGCTCAAAGGCCCCTGGAGTGCTTTGCAGCGCAATCAGTACATCTGGCATGCCTGGACTGGGAGAGCTAAACATGAGGACAGAGTATACTGAGTATACATGAGGCTCAGTATACTGAGAGGGCGGGATGGTGGTGGAGGCACGACCGACGGTCACACCCACTGGGTGGCCTTTTTATTTTTAATCTTGCTATTAGGACTTAAGTTATGTAGTTACGCATAGTTTATATTGGGGATTGGTTTATGTTTTGTCAATGTTGTTCGCACTTGACCTGACTTTGCCCCTGAAATGGGAATCCAGTCTTAGTTTGTATCACAAATTAGAGTTAAGCAAAGTCCACACCAGGGATGCTCCTTACTGTATGTTACAGTTATTACATGTCATGGAAACACAACAGCTGGGATGATCTCTACTGTAGCCACAAGCTAGCCGTACCTTCAGGCTCTGATCAGTCCCTACACCCAAACGAGGGCATTGCGTTCATCCACCTCTGGCCTGCTGGCTCCCCTTCCTCTGCAGAAGCATAGTTCCCGCTCAGCCCAGTCAAAACTGTTCGCTGCTCTGGCACCCCAATGGTGGAACAAGCTCCCTCACGACGCCAGGACAGCGGAGTCACTCACCACCTTCCGGAGACATTTGAAACGCCACCTCTTTAAGGAATACCTGGGATAGGATAAAGTAATCCTTCCTTCCAGATACCTCATTTACATAAGTATTCAGACCCTTTGCTATAAGACTCGAAATTGAGCTCGGGTGCATCCTGTTTCCATTGATCATCCTTGAGATGTTTCTACAACTTGAATGGAGTCCACCTGTGGTAAATTCAACTGATTGGACATGAGTTGACAGTGCATGTCGGAGCATAAATCAAGCCATGAGGTCCAAGGAATTGTCTGTAGAGCTCCGAGACAGGATTGTGTCGAGGCACAGATCTGGGGAAGGTTACCAAAACATTTCTGCAACACTGAAGGTCCCCAAGAACACTGTTGCCTCCATCATTCTTAAATGGAAGAAGTTTGGAACCACCAAGACTCTTCCTAGAGCTGGCCGCCCGGCCAAACTGAGCAATCGGGGGAGAAGGGCCTTGGTCAGGGAGGTGACCAAGAACCCGATGGTCACTCTGACAGCGCTCCAGAGTTCCTCTGTGGAGAAGGGAGTACCTTCCAGAAGGACAAACATATCTGCAGCACTCCACCAATCAGGCCTTTTATAGTAGTGGCCAGACAGAAGCCACTCCTCAGTAAAAGGCACATGACAACCTGCTTGGAGTTTGCCAAAAAAGCACCTAAAGACTCAGACCATGAGAAACAAGATTCTCTGGTCTGATGAAACCAAGATTGAACTCTTTGGCCTGAATGCCAAGTGTCACGTCTGGAGGAGACCTGGCACCATCCCTACGGTGAAGTGTGGTGGCAGCATCATGCAGTGGGGATTTATTTCAGCGGCAGGGACTGGGAGACTAGTCAGGATCAAGGGAAAGATGAACGGAGCAAAGTACAGAGAGATCCTTGATGAAAACCTGCTCCAGAGCACTCAGGACCTCAGACTGGGGCGACGGTTCACCTTCCAACAGGACAACGACCCTAAGCACACAGCCAAGACAATGCAGGAGTAGCCCAGCCAGAGCCTGGACTTGAACCAGATCGAACATCTCTGGAGAGACCTGAAAATAGCTGTGCAGCAACGCTCCCCATCCAACCTGACAGAGCTTGAGAGGATCTGCAGAGAAGAATGGGATAAACTCCCCAAATACAGGTGTGCCAAGCTTGTAGCGTCATACCCAAGAAGACTCGATGCTGTAATCGCTGCCAAAGGTGCTTCAACAAATTACTGAGTAAGGGTCTGAATACTTATGTAAATGTAATATTCCATTTATTTTATTTGATAAATTAGCTAACATTTCTAAAATCCTGTTTTTGCTTTGTCATTATTGGGTATTGTGTTTAGATTGAGGGGGGAAGAAACCATTTTAATCAATTTTAGAATAAGGCTTTAACGTAACAAAATGTGGAAAAAGTGAAGGGGTCTGAATACTTTCCGAATGCATTGTACAGCCAAGTTATCGTTACTTATTGTGTATTTATTAGGGCTGTCCCCGACCCCCAACAAATCTTGGTCAACCGAGAGTCGTCTGTTCTTTCGACTAATCGATTGGCCAACATTTTTCAACGTGTGTCTTTTTTCCATATATTGACACATCCTATGTGTTTTAATCAAATCAATTATATTCACTGAGCTTGTCTGATGCGTTAAGCACACTGTTTAATTAAATAATTAAGACACATATGACTAGAGGGACTCCGACCAGCATTTTATTTGATTGTGCTAGGCCGGGCTCAGACTTGCTGCACTGTGTTAAAAAAAAAAAGACAGCGTGTGACTCCCTGCTGCAGCGACCACCACAGAACATCAAAGTGTTTTCGCCGTGCTGGCTCCCATTGATGACTGAAAGTTCTGTCTTTTGATTGATAGAAAAATGATTTAATCAATTCGGCTGTAACGTAACAAAATGTGGAAAAAGTCAGTCTGAATACTTTCCGAAGGCACTGTATATTGCAGAACAACAAAGGATAATGTAACATCATATCATGTTTAGGTCTATACATTCCAGTATTATCGTTATGAGAGCTGTTTTGTATTGGTTTTGTGTAACACTTTCGTGGATATAAATAGTGTTTGTCGTATTGCTGTACAGTGGATGGGTTCGATAATATTTCTTCTGTCATATATCCTATCTAGTGTGCTCTGCTCTGGGGTGAGTGCAGCATGGGGACAGACAGAATTGTCTTTCTGGGTAATCTGACTCTTTGATGGCCTCATCGAATCCATCAAACCCTGTTGTCATTTCCCCAAACCTCTCATGAGAAGATGCATTAGTTTCCTGGAAAACTACAGGTGCATCATGGGAGATTTATAAACAATCTACAAAGGGATGTCAACCGACGAAACGTATGAATTAGTAATGTGTTTGCGGACTGAGTACTTTTGCTGGTGGTGTTTGTGGTCACGCAAGGTCGCCACAAAGCCAACTGTCTCCTTACTTCAACATTATTTACGCATCTACTTCTTAGCCACATTCATTCATTAAGGTTTCTTAACCAGTGATGCTAAAGCAGCCTGAGCAGGGCCTCAAAACCACTGGATTCGTGATGTAATTAAATTCCTGTAAAACAAGCATGCACAGTAAGTTTGGTACATGACAGATTACTCCAAACTCAAATACTGAGACATGGAGGATGCATGATATGTACTGAGACTGGAACCTTCTCCTCCTACTTGACTATGGTCCAGTGTCTTTTGTATCCTATGGGGGCATGCAGGTCTGTTTTGGATCTGTAGAGGTAAAGCTCCAGCAGAAAACATGTTGCATGGGTAGCGTTAGCCACCAAAAGGGGACCGCAGCAGACAGCTAAACATGAGATGAGAGGGAGAGAGATGTGTGAGGAATGGCTTCAGAGAGATATATAGCTAGGGAGCTGGCTTAGGAAACCTGAGAGTGGATGCAAACTGCATTCATGACCCTCAGACAAGAAATAGACCCGCTTGGAAGTCCAGGCATTCCAGACGTAGATAGCGCTACAAACACAGCACTAACACACACAGAGTGGTGGGGGGATATGTCTCAAAGTCCCTGTCTGTCAATACAGGTTACTATAATGGGTTAACAGGGCTTTCTGTAAGCTGGCCTTGGAACAGTGGTAGGTAGCCGGATGTTCAAAGTGTTAGGGGCCTCTCTGTATTATTGAGTACGCTACAATACTTTCATGAACAGAATACCTATGTAGGTACCATTATTGTAAATCCATTAAAGATTCCAGGCAACTAAACAAGACTCATTCCCTGTCTGGCCAGACCAAAACATTTAGCTGATTAACAATTCCAGAGTTCCAGTCTCATAAAAGTGGTTGCTTTAGTGTTGCAACCTCGGCATGATTCGGTTACCATGTTGTATAAAAAGTTAAGTTGATGTATAGAAGGGAGTCTAATGAGTCCATGTCCATGTTCATGTATAGCCAATTCATATCCATGTACTGTATAGCCATGTATAGTCCATGTATCCTGTGTGGTCCTCTGTAGCTCAGTTGGTAGAGCATGTCTCTTGCAACACCAGGATAGTGCGTTCACGACCAACCATATGTAAAAAATGTATGCACACATTACTGTAAGTCACTTTGGATAAAAGCATCTGCTAAATGGTATATATTATTATGTATAATTGACTGACAATCTCCCTCTCTCTTCCCTGCAGAGTGGATCCAGGCAGTGCAGGCCCTGATGATCCTGTCCATCATCTTCAGCTTCATCTCTCTCTTCCTGTTCTTCTGTCAGCTCTTCACCCTGCAGAAGGGAGGACGCTTCTTCGTCACCGGAGTCTTCCAGATCCTCGCCAGTGAGTACCCATTTTGTCATCCAGAAAAACAAAACTGAAACAGAGACATATTCAGAATTTTACACTACACTCTTAGAAGTATAGGTGCCTGGAAGAACCTGAAAAGGTTATTTGAGAAACCCCTATGTAAAGATTCAAACCAGAACCTTTTTGTGATTGGAGGGGTTACATTTTTAACCTTTGTTGTATATTGGAGAGGTGACAGCCTATCAGATAGGAGGTGTGGCTTATTGGAGGCATAGCTTTCAGATAGTTATTTTTGGTCACACATTAGCATAAATGTCATTCCTGTTCATCATGTTAAGTTTGTACTCTGCAAATTTAAAATGTTCCTTGAATGCATATTACATATTCTAATATGATGTCATTGCTGATTACATATAGTAATAAAGTGGTAACTATTCCAACTTTGGGATTTGCATATGCTCTTGAGGAACTCAAACACCTCTGTTAGCCTCATTGAAACTACCCATGTTCAACCTTAGCATGCAGTGACAACAGAACAGATGAACTGGAATGACATTTACTCTAACGGGTGACCAAAGAAAGATATATTTTACAGCCACGCTCCTACTAAGCCACACCTTTACTCCAGGGTTCCTCCTAGAACCCATTGCTACAATACGGGTTTATCCTTTGTTTATTGTATTCCATGCCCTTTGGCTATGGATAGACACCTCTTCTAGTCTATTGTGTCAAAGGACTGCCAATGTCAAACCTCCCAGGTTGGCACTGTAGACCATGCCAGTGGGCACAGAGACAATCACACAAGTGGAAATGGCAAGACAGGCAATGTAGGGGGTGAACAACTAAACATCAACAAAGAGACAATGCCATGACATGCCACTTCACAGTGGGCAGGGTTGGGGAACTTGGAATTAGGCCAAGGTTATAGATGAGGAAGCGACAGAGGCCTGTTTATGGTTAAATAGCCACCATCTCCCCCAATGCTGCCCAGCAGGGTTCATAGTAGGACACATAAAAAAAATGCACAGATTGTGATGATGACATGACACACAATAATTTCATCTTCAGGTTCAAATGGAATTAACTGTATTGTAAATTATGTAAACATTTCCTCTCCTCTTCCAGGTCTGTTTGTGATGAGTGGAGCAGTGATCTACACAGTGATGAGTCCGCAGTGGGTGCCTGCAATGGAGGCCTTCGGCTGGGCTTATATCCTGGCCTGGGTGGCCTTCCCTCTGGCCCTGATCAGCGGACTCATCTACGTCATCTTGAGAAAACGGGAATGAGGCCCGTGTCCCCTAACCTCCACCCCTCCCTCAGCATTAACAATCCCCCCTAGGAGACTAAACTCAGAAGCTTGAGGACCGGTATACCTTACTGGGTCACAAGGCTGCTTCACCTAGGTCCGCACCGCAACCTAGGGGTAACACCAAAAACACAACCACCCAAAATGACATGATGAAACAACCAATACTGTCAGATGTATATAGTATCTATGGTTTAAAACCTATTTATAACACGTTTTACATATATGTACATAGTATTGTTGTGTTGCTCCATTGACAAAAATATTCTTATGCGCTTCGTTTTAGCTGATAAAGTGCCTAAATATTTGTTTGTAATTATGAAATAATTAGACGCTGTGTTTGTTTTTCTCTCTCTGTAAACCACCAAAAAATGAATAAAAACGTTTTTGAACTATTTTAACCAAAGTGCATGTATAAAATATAGAGCTAGAAAGAATGTATAACTGAGCTTGCTTTACAAAAACTAAAAGTGGTAACATCCAAATTATGGTTGTTAAAGGGATTCTCCGGTACTTTTGTATACTTTTTAGCCATTAGTTTTAAAAGTAGAGCTCAAGATCCAAAAGTGGTCCCGGAAATTGCGTACCATGACACATATATGCAGATATGTGCACATGTCACTGCTCTCTCTCATGCTCTGCTGTGTGTGCATCATGTGCCTCTTCTTAGCAGTCACAACTTTGGCGAGGGGCTGAAGCTCATTGGTTGATCTCAAATAGCTAGGGGCTGGCTCACATGGGAGAAATGACAGGAAAAATGGCAAAGCACAGCTTCAAGAAAAAGTTTATTCAAACTAGGGATTTCGTGGCTAATTGAGGTAAGACAGTAATTCTGAAGTACACATTGACACATCCAGCCCAAAGCGGGAGGTTTAAAAAAAGACTTAGTAGTTGCCAATGTTCCGGAGCATGTCTTTAACCATTAAAATGTTGGTTTGGTTATTATTTCTGTTTGTAAAATGACAAGTTTCAAAATTATTTTTTTATTTTCAACAAAGATGGTGCTATGTATTTACCATTCCTATTACTGATAGCCATTTTGCAATCATTTACAGTCAAATGACTTGACTTATGCCATGAAGTAACTAGGACGTCAGGGTGAGAAGTAGACTCCATTGTAATGTTCATGTACCTAACTGCTTATGTGTATAGAGAAGGCTATTCCATTTCATTTTGAGTTGTCTAAATAAAATCTTTGAAACAATCAGTTTTGATTGTTCGGCTACAAGGAGTATTGGTGTTGGAGCGATGTAGCATTCGTTTATTTTGTTGGAATGCCATTTGGAATGTCAGTATTAGAACATCCTGCCATTGTTCCATTTGCATTACTCAAACTGTTTTAGGATGGAGAATGTGAGCTAAATAGCATTAGCAGTGACTAAGTGTGGTCTTTTCTCTCTTTGTTGTAAGGCCATGCCATGTTGATTTGTTGTGTTTGTGTTTATAGCATATGTACGACCAGTAAACACACTAGAACCTGCCTCTTGGACGGAGTACTGTAACAACTAGTAGGGCATTGCAGCCATATCCAAATTGATTTAAGTTTTTATATCTGATAACATTATAGAGATATTTCAATGTTAAAGAAGGTCAAGCTCTGAGGCAGCCTACTCAAACCTGATCAAGGCAGAATAGAGGACATGACTTTTAGTATTAGCTTTGTCATGTGGGAGAAAATGGACAGCGAGGTTTGCATACAAATGTTCTGTTTCACATACTTGAAGTTTGACAAGCTGCAGTCTCTGTGGAAAACATTGTTGATATCATGTTAATAATAATATATCCATGACTATCTAGTGTGCAGACTGATTCAATAAAACAAACCAAAATGAAAACAGCTCCTACCTACGGGGATTTCTATATATTTCAGTACTCATACTGTATGTTGTGTATTCTTCCTCATCACAGGATACAACTAACACTTACCCCATTAGACCAATAAATTGTATAATGTTGAACTCTGTAACTATTTAGCCATTTACAGTGTTAATAGCTATGTTGTTTAAAAGTCTAATGTCTGCCTTGAAGAATTATGGTAAACTACTGAAGAGAGGAAGTGAAAGGTACAGTACATGAAAGAGTGTAAAGTGGAATCCCTGCCAATGTTAACTGTATCTGGTTGGTCTTAAATAACTGTGTGCTATTAAAGAGAATGCAAATTCTGAGCTCTCCCTCTCTCTGTGGCCATGATGTACTGATACCTGCACTAGGGGCTCGATTCAATCTGTATTGCCGAAGTCCAGCGCTACAGCGCACTTTAAATTGAAAGGTAATTGCCGATTGAGCCGACATATGCCGCGTTTACCGTGAATGCGGTCTGTGCGGGAACATTGCCTTTAAATGTATATTGCGCTGTAGCGCAGGTCTTCAGCACTATGGATTGAATCCAGCCCTAGCTCTGCATACACAGACTCAGACCTACATTTTCTGTACATCTCATTATTTAACATGGGTATCTATACAGTATGTGCTTTATGTCATTGGTTTAAACACACCTTCTGTGCCCATACCGGGGCAGTCTGTCTGTAGCATGTGGGCTACTGTAACTCAAGGTGCCTGGTCATGTGACTGCAGCAGCTATGTGACTAGTGTTAAACATGGTGGCACGAGGGGTGACCCAGCAATGCCAGTCTTTCTTGGCATGCAGCTAGTGTTTCTCTGTCAGCAACCTGTCAAGAGAACCATGGCTCTCTCCCAGAAGCTTGGCTGGTGCGTAAAACCCGCGAATTCAGACAAACAAAAAGGTGTACTAGGTTTGCACTCAAAAAGATATCGCATAAAGCTTACTTCATAATTCGTTTTTACAGCCTTACACACTGAAGAAGGGAAGGCCGTAAAGCCGGAACGTCTGTGTACGCTATCCCTGATGCAGTGAAAAATATTTGTTTATAGAATAATGAAGTAAGCTTTATGCAACATCTTTTTGAGTGCGAACCCATTACATCTTTCTGTTTGTCTGTCAGCAACCTGCCCAGTACACAACACTGTCATCAGCATAGTGAGAGAGAGAGAGAGAGAGAGAGACAGAGATGCAGAAAGAAAAGGACTCAGATAAGATACAGTATGATCACTGTTGGCTAGCATTTGTCCTTAAACTGCAGATGAGAATTAGCTCTGTAGCTACAATCTGTTCCACATGGTCCTGTCAAATAAATACAATCTTGTGAGAGAGAAACAAGCTGAGTTGTCAGGATTAAAATAACATCTAAACAGATACAGATGTAGGATCTTAATTTGATCACTTTTTAGTTGCAGGAAATGTCCTGCATAGCAGAACATGCAAACTTGTAGAGTATTCAAGGTTTAAAAATGCTTCTAAAGTTTGTAATTTAGTCTTTAAAATGTCAACCTCAATAAAAATGTCCATTCATTATAGTCCACACAATAATTCACATTTCCTGTTGCTGCAATATTATTTTCCTGCTGTGAGAAACTGGTCAAATTAAGACCCTACATCTGTATGTATTCAGTATAGCTGCCCAAACCATTGTCCTTTCATGTGTGTTTAGAATGTCATTAGCTAACTGTTGTACAAGGGTTCAGTTAGAAGATATGTTTCTCTAATGAACACTGCACCTTCATGTACCTCTGTCTGCACAGCTGCACTGAATGCCATGTTCTGAGCTAAACTCTACATTTTAGTCATTTAGCTCTTATCCAGAGCGACTTACAGTGCATACATTATTATTTTTGGGGTCTCCCAGTCGCGGCCGGCTACGACAGAGCCTGGATTCAAACCAGGATCTCTAGTGACACAGCTAGCACTGCGATGCAGTGCCTTAGACCACTGCGCCACTCTGGAGACCGGGAGACTCTAATTACTTTTGATATGACTAATTCTAAACTCAACAATAAAGGATGTGTCTTACCACCACATCTTTTTGTAGCCTTGTGGACAAGGCTAAATATATTTGCGTATAGTCACATTTTTATTTATAAACAACATATTCTGTTTGAGTATCTAGACCTCCAAATAGGGTTGCAAAATTTCTGGCAACTTTCCCAAAATTCCCAGATTTACTCATTCCCTCCTAATTCCAGAAGTCTCCCAACTCGGATTTCTGGAAACCCTGGGGATATTGGTAGTTACCAGAATTTTGTAACCCTACTTACAACATACAGTATCGCCATCCCATCTTTAGAACAGAGGCGCATCTCATTCAAGAATGAAATTGTCAGTTCAGAACCAGCTCACTTATGTAGATCTGTGTCATGTTTGAAAGTGAAGTGATGACGGGTGAGTTTCCAAACATGAAAGAGGACACCTGGAGACATCTTGGATTCCTGCTGGAGGCCTGGGAGGTCACTCAGCCCCACTGCTTCTCCTCATACTTCACATAGCTGTGGGTAAAACAAGGACACTGGACTATCTCAGTGTGTGTTAGCGTCCATCACAAGAAGCTGCTGCCTGTTGACCCAGACTGGCGAAGAAGAAGATATTGCCTGTGCACTTCATGGCTGCTTGAGTACTTTTAAACATTAAACATTATGCAATGAAAGTATGTCTTGCCAGTGAAGTAGAGGAAACAAATGTAGGGGTCTATTCAATCTGTATCGCTGAAGCCTTCAGAAAGTATTCATGCTCCTTGACTTATTCCACATTTTGTTGTTACAGCCTGAATTCAAAATAGATTACATAGATTTGTTTGTCTCACCCATCTACACACAATACCCCATAATAACAAAGTGAAAACATGTTTTTAGACATTTTTGCAGCTTTATTGAAAATGAAATACAGAAATATCTACTTTACATAAGTATTCACACCCCTGAGTCAATACATGTTTGAATCACCTTTACCAGTGATTACAGCTGCGAGTCTTTCTAGGTAAGTCTCTAAGAGCTTTGCACACCTGGATTTTATCATATTTGCACATTATTCTTTTTTAAATTCTTCAAGCTCTGTCAAGTTGGTTGTTGATCATTGCTAGACAGCTATTTACAAGTCTTGCCATAGATTTTCAAGCTGATTTAAGTCAAAACTGTAACTAGCACACTCAGGAACATTCAATGTCGTCTTGGTAAGCAACTCAAGTGTATATTTGGCATTGTGTTTTCGGTTATTGTCCTGTTGAAAGGTGAATTTGTCTCCCAGTGTCTGTTGGAAAGCAGACATTCATCAGGTTTTCCTCTGAGACTTCACCTGTGCTTAGCTCTATTCTGTTTTAATTTAGCTTAAAAAAACTCCCTAGTCCTTGAAGAGGAAAATATGAATAGTGGTACTTTGTATTTATGACAAAGTTAATTTCTTTGTCACATTTTTTGCAGTTTTACTAGTGCCTTATTGAAAACAGGATGCGTGTTTTGGAACATTTGTATTCTGTACAGGCTTCCTTTTTTCACTCTGTCATTTAGGTTAGTACTGTGGAGTAACTACAATGTTCTTGATCCATCCTCAGTTTTCTCTTATCACAGCCATTCAACTCTGCAACTGTTTTAAAGTCACCATTGGCCTCATGGTGAAATCCGAGTGGTTTCCTTCCTCTCTGGCAACTGAGTTAAGAAGGACGCCTGTATCTTTGTAGTGACTGGGTGTATTGATACACCATCTAAAGTGTAATTAATAACTTCACCATGCTCAAAGGGATATTCAATGTCTGCTTTTTTATTTGTACCCATCTACCAATAGGTACCATTCTTTGATGTATGTGTGGGGACAGAGATTAGTTATTCATTCAAAAATCATCTTTAACACTATTATTGTAGACAGAGTGAGTCCATTCAGATTATTATGTGACTTGTTAAGCAAATCTTTACTCCTGAAATATTTAAGCTTGCCATAACAAAGGGGTTGAAAATTCTAAAAACATAATTCCACTTTGACATTATGGGTTATTGTGTGTAGGCCAGTGACAGAAAATCTATAACACAACAAAATGTGGAAAAAGTCAAGGGGTGTGAATACTTTCTAAAGGTATGTGTGTATGTCTGTGTGGGTGTGTGCATGAGTGACTGCATGTGTACTAAGGTGCGGAGAATCAGAGCAGGTGGTCAAGCTGATGGCTTGTAGATAGAAACTGTCTCTGAGCCAGAAAAAGAAAATGGTGCCGGAGGAGATGGCTGCCGTTTTACGGCCCTCTAACCAATTGTGCTATTATTTGTGTTTTTTCGCGTTATTTGTAATTTATTCTGTACATAATGTTTCTGCCACCATTTCTTATGACCAAAAAGAGCTTCTGGATATCAGGACAGCAATTACTCACCTCGTATTGGACGCAGATTTTTTCTTGAACGAGTCGGACGCGAAGGATATTCTACAGACACCCAACAATGCCCAAATCCCCGTCATTCGCATGAGAAAGAGACGGAGATATCGTGGACGTAGGTCAGGGTGCCTTGTAAGGATCCGGCGGCAAGCGAGTAAACTGCCTCTTCCATCAATCCTATTAGCCAACGTACAATCATTGGAAAACAAAATGGACGACCTCAGATCAAGAATATGCTATCAACGGGACATTAAAAACTGTAATATCTTATGTTTCACCGAGTCGTGGCTGAACGACGACATGGATAACATACAGCTGGCGGGATATACGCTACATCGGCAGGATAGAAGGCTGACTATGGTAAGACAAGGGGTGGCGGTCTGTGTATATTTGTAAACAACTGGTGCACGAAATCTAATACTAAGGAAGTATCTAAGTTTTGCTTGCCTAAGGTATCTCATGATAAGCTGTAGACCACACTATTTACCATATTTTTCGTAGCTGTCAATTTACCACCACAAACCGATGCTGGCACTAAGATTGCACTCAGTGAGCTGTATAAGGCCATAAGCAATCAGGAAAACGTTCATCCAGAGGCTGCGCTCCTAGTGGCTGGGGACTTTAATGCAGGGAAACTTAAATCCGTTCTACCTCATTTCTACCAGCATGTTAAATGTGCAACCATAGGAAAAAAACTCTACACCACCTTTACTCCACACACAGAGTACAAAGCTCTCCCTCGCCCTACATTTGGCAAATCTGACCATAATTATATCCTCCTGATTCCTGCTTATAAGCAAAAACTAAAGCAGGAAGCACAAGTGACTCGGTTAATAAGGAAGTGGTCAGATGACGCAGATGCTAAGCTACAGGACTGTTTTGCTAGCACAGACTGGAATACGTTACGGAATTATTCCGATGGCATTGAGGAGTACACCACATCAGTCACTGGCTTCATCAATAAGTGCATCGATGACGTTGTCCCCACAGTGACCGTACGTACATACCTCAACCAGAAGCCATGGATTACAGGCAACATCCGCACTGAGCTAAAGGGTAGAGATGCCGCTTTCAAGGAGCGGGACTCTAATCCGGACGCTTATAAGAAATCCTGCTATGCCCTCTGACGAACCATCAAACAGGCAAAGAGTCAATACAGGACTAAGATTGAATCGTACTACAACGTCTCCGACGCTCGTCGGATGTGGCAGGGCTTGCAAACTATTACAGACTAAAAAGGGAAGCACAGCCGCGAGCTGCCCAGTGACACGAGCCTACCAGATGAGGTAAATCACTTCTATGCTCGCTTCAAGGCAAGCAACACTGAAGCATGCATGAGAGCATCAGCTGTTCCGGATGACTATATGATCATGCTCTCCGTAGCCGATGTGAGTAAGACTTTTAAGCAGGTCAACATTCAAAGACGAATTACCAGGACGTGTACTCCGAGCATGCACTGACCAACTGGCAAGTGTATTCACTGACATTTTCAACATGTCCCTGACTGAGTCTGTAATACCAACATGTTTCAAGCAGACCACCATAGTCCCTGTGCCCAAGAACACTAAGATAACCTGCCTAAATGACTACCGACCTGTTGCACTCACGTCTGTAGTCATGAAGTGCTTTGAAAGGCTGGTCATGGCTCACATAAACACCATTATCCCAGAAACCCTAGACCCACTCCAATTTGCATACCGCCCCAACAGATCCACAGATGATGCAATCTCTATTGCACTCCACACTGCCCTTTCCCACCTGGACAAGACAAACACCTATGTGAGAATGCTATTCATTGACTACAGCTCAGCGTTCAACACCATAGTGGCCTCAAAGCTCATCACTAATTTAAGGACCTTGGGACTAAAAACCTCCCTCTGCAACTGGATCCTGGACTTCCTGACGTGCCGCCCCCAGGTGGTAAGGGTAGGTAACAACACATCTGCCACGCTGATCCTCAACACAGGGCCCCTCAGGGGTGTGTGCTCAGTCCCCTCCTATACTCCTTGTTCACCTATGAATAAATGGCCAGGCACGACTCCAACACGATCATTAAGTTTGCCAATGACACAACAGTGGTAGCCTGATCACCGACAACGATGAAACAGCCTATAGGGAGGAGTTCAGAGACCTGGCCGTGTGGTGCCAGGACAACAACCTCTCCCTCAACGTGACCAAGACAAAGGAGATGACTGTGGACTACAGGATATAAAAAGACGACAGCACGCCCCCATTCTCATCGACGGGGCTTTAGAGGAATAGGTTGAGAGCTTCAAGGTTCTTGGTGTCCACATCACCAACAAACTATCATGATCCAAACACACCAAGACAGTCGTGAAGAGGGCACGACAAAGCCTATTCCCCCTCAGGAGCCTGAAAAGATTTGGCATGGGTCCTCAAAAAGTTATACAGCTGCACCATCGAGAGCATCTTGACTGGTTGCATCACCGCCTGGTATTGTAAACTGCTCGGCCTCTGACCGCAAGGCACTACAGAGGGTGGTGCGTACGGCCCAGTACATCACTGGGGCCAAGCTTCCTGCCATCCAGGACCTCTATACCAGGCGGTGTCAGAGGAAGGCCCTGAATATTGTCAAGGACTCCAGCCACCCTAGTCATGCACTGTTCTCTCTGCTACCGCATGGCTAGCGGTACCGGAGCGCCAAATCTAGGTCCAAAAGGCTTCTTAACAGCTTCTACCCCCAAGCCATAAGACTTCTGAACAGCTAAGCATGGCTACCCAGACTATTTGCATTGTCAACCCAACCCAACCCCACCCCAACCCCGCTTTCACGCTGCTGCTACTCTGTTTATTATCTATGCATAGTCACTTTAACTCTACCCACATGTACATATTACCTCAATTACCTCAACTAACCGGTGCCCCCGCACATTGACTCTGTACCGGTACCCCCTGTATATAGCCTCCCTACTGTTATTTAATTTTACTGCTGCTCTTTCATTATTTTATTTTATTTTCCTTAAAACTGCATTGTTGGTTAAGGGCTTGTAAGTAAGCATTTCACTGTAATGTCTGTTGTATTCAATTGGGTTGAGGTCGGGTGATTGTGGAGGCCAGGTCATCTGATACAGCACGCCATCACTCTCCTTCTTGGTCAAATAGCCCTTACACAGCCTGGAGGTGTGTTGGGTCATTGTCCTGTTGAAAAACAAATGATAGTCCCACTAAGCGCAAACCAGATGGGACGGCGTATCGCTGCAGAATGCTGTGGTAGCCATGCTGGTTAAGTGTGCCTTGAATTCTAAATAAATCACCAACAGTGTCACCAGCAAAGCACCCGCACACCATCACACCTCCTCCTCCATGCTTCACAGTGGAAACTACATATGCAGAGATCATCCGTTCACCTACTCTGCGTCTCACAAAGACACGTCAGTTGGAACCAAAAATCTCAAATTTGGACTCATCAGACCAAAGGACAGATTTCCACCAGTCTAATGTCCACTGCTCGTGTTTCTTGGCCCAAGCAAGTCTCTTCTTCTTATTGGTGTCCTTTAGTAGTGGTTTCTTTGCAGCAATTCGACCATGAAGGCCAGCTTCACGCAGTCTCCTCTGAACAGTTGATGTTGAGATGTGTCTGTTACTTGAACTCTGTGAAGCATTTATTTGGGCTGCAATCTGAGGTGCAGTTAACTCGATATGAACTTATCCTCTCCAGCAGAGGTAACTCTGGGTCTTCCTTTCCTGTGCCGGTCCTCATGAGAGCCAATTTCATCATAGCACTTGATGGTTTTTGCGACTGCACTTGAAGAAACTTTCAAAGTTCTTGAAATGTTCCAGATTGACTGACCTTCATGTCTTAAATTAATGATGGACTTTTCGTTTCTCTTTGCTTATTTGAGCTGTTCTTGCCATAATATGGACTTGGTATTTTACCAAATAGGGCTATCTTCTGTATACCACCCCTACCTTGTCACAACACAACTGATTGGCTCAAACGCATTAAGAAGGAAAGAAATTCCACAAATGAACTTTTAACAAGGCACACCTGTTAATTGAAATGCATTCCAGGTGACTACCTCATGAAGCTGGTTGAGAAAATGCCAAGAGTGTGCAAAGCTGTCATCAAGGCAAAGGGTGGCTACTTTGAAGAATCTCAAATATAAAATATATTTTGATTTGTTTAACACTTTTTTGGTTACTACATGATTCCATATGTGTTATTTCATAGTTGTGATGTCTTCACTATTATTCTACAATGTAGAAAATAGTAAAAATAAAGAAAAACCCTTGAATGAGTAGGTGTGTCCAAACTTTTGACTGGTACTGTATATGTAATCGAAAATGTAATCTACGTTTTCCCCAAAAGTAATTAATCGTGTATATATTCCTTGTGTTATTATTTTTCTATATTTTTTCCATTCTTTCTACAATTTTTATTTATTTTCTCTCTGCTTTGTTGGGAAGGTCCCATAAGTAAGCATTTCACTGTTAGTCTACACCTGTTGTATACAAAGCGTGTGTCAAATACAATTGTATTTTATTTTACTGTGATAACGGTAGGTACTAGCTAGATAATTCATTCACCTCAGTCGAGAGGGGATGAAACATTAGCTAACGTAACATGTCAGTTACACTACTAGCTCAGCACTGGGAATAAACACTCGTTTCGGGGTTTTTCTTTCTGTTAAGTTAAACAGCAGTTACCTTGCTAGCTACATCAGTCAGCCAGTTTCTGCTCTGCTTGCTTTTCAAAACAAATCAAATTTTATTTACCACATGCGCCGAAAACAACAGGTGTAGACCTTACAGTGAAATGCTTACTTACAAGCCCTTAACCAACAATGCAGTTTAAAGAAAAAAGTGTTAATTATAAAATAGATAAGTAAAAAATAAAAAAATAAAAAAAATTAAAGAGCAGCAGTAAAATAAAATAACAGTAGGGAGGCTATATACAAGGGGTACCGGTACAGAGTCAATGTGCGGAGTCATCTGTTAGTCAAGGTAATTGGTCTTGACCCCCCCTCCGGTATTGATCTTGACCCTGACTCCGTTTTGCTTCGGTCTTGATCTTGAAACGGTCTCGCTTTAGGTGGTCTCGAACACAACACTGGTGTTTGTAGATCAACTGAGGTGAATGAACCTACAGCAGCCAAGGTGATAATGGCAGGGGTCATTTTTGCTTGTTTTTGCTGTTCTCCAATAGCATTTAAAATTATTTTTATTGTATAGAAATGCAGTAAATGCAAAAAATTCAACTTTCAAAAATATCCAGTCCTGGCTGTCCTGGCAGGCATCTACTTCTCCCACCTCCACATCTGGACCCTTCTGGGAGGGATAGGAGGAGATGATTACAGGTGGGGTGAAGAGTGGCAGCCCCTGACTCCAGTGGGGGAAGCTTTCAACTCCTGAAAAATATAGAAAAGGATAGCTTTCAGCTTCAAACATACTACATGTAAAGGCCTGTAAAATGTATTATGCCAATTACATTTCTCTGGAATACTTGCACATTCCTAACATTTCTTCTTATGGTTCTCCCACTTCTTTTTCACCCATGCAGGTGACAGCTGCACCTCCAGCTCACACTCCTTCACGTAGATCCTGAAAAGTCTGTACGGTATTTGTAGCGATGGGACAAGACTGTAACTACCAATTGGATATCACATAATTGGGGAGAAAAAGGGGTCAAAAGTACCCAAAAAAATAGAAAATGAAGAATCCATCAATTTTGTCTTTCTGCATTAGCCATCCATATGTTATGATTGGGAAAATGTGTTAATATTGTCTGTGTAGACTGCTCTGTGGCAGAATTGGTAGGTTTTGTACTTTTACAACAGTGAAATCTGCGCCACAAACATTTGTGAATGATCACCAGCAGTGGAAATAAAATAACATGGTAACAAACATTACTGGACTAGCAAACTGGTTGACTAACCTTTTCAGGAACTTCAGTATCCCTTGGCCTTGGGTATCACCAGCAGATTCTTTATCCTGTACCAAACACAATTATACAGTCTAAATTATTTACGTTAGCTGCTGGCTGCATGATTGTATCAACCTAGCTAGCTAATGTTAGCTAGCTAGCTAGGCTACTCTAAAGCTAACATGAGTTTTGTTAGCTAGCTATAGATTGGATCATTCTAGCTAGTTTTAGAGGATGACTAAACTGATTTTATTAACTGCTTTTATTAAACAAAAATACCTTGTTTTCCATTAATGTTTTGTTCTCTCATGAGGCAGGCAACAAGGCAGGCAGGAGAGGAAGGTTTCCTCTAGATAACACAACCACAAAGCCAGATTCCACAGACTGGAGGAGCATGACCGAAGAAAGAAACCAAGTGCAGTGTCAAACAATGAGGTGCTGGTGCAACCAAAAAAGTTGTTGAGAGGCATGGTTGATGAGGCTCTGTATTATTGATGTGCAGTTCGTGAACGATTCGTTATTTTTGAACGACTCCTTTTACCGACTCAAGAGTCATGATTTCTTTTTCTGAGTGACTTTTTTAGTTCGTTTGACCAGCTGGCTGCAATTAATTCTACAGCAGGATTCATACGCGCTCCTCCGGTAACGTGCTACGACCAACAACTGTCTGTCATATATGCGCGCAGGCAAAATAGTTAATGCATAAGAAGAAGTTTAGAACTGATTAATGAATGCAATTAATTGATTATTGAATGTTATGATGGAAACAGCTTTGTAGAACCAAAACATACACAGCTTCTGCTCAACAAACTTGAGAACAAATCATTTGGGGTGCTGCAGTTTGCGTACAATATTGTGCTTATCACCTTCACGGAAGTCAAGCAATGCACTCCGCCAAGAGTCATTCACAATCTAGTCCGATTGTGGCCACAACTAGACCTATTTTCAAATGTACCAATAAATAATCTTATTTGTATGCCTAGAAATTAATAAATGTACATTGTTTAAAGCATGCTTTTACAAGTCTCAGTCACAAATGACAGTTCCAATAAGCCCCTTACGGTGAACCGACATGTGAACAAGAGACTTGGAGAATCATGACTATTTTGAGTTTTCCCATCACTACTCTGTAGGCTGTAGGTACTCAGAACACTGTGACTGACAAGTGTATCCACCTGTCGCAGCGAGCGTATGGGTTAGAGCGTGAAATCCCAGGCACAGGGTTATATTCACTAGACAAAACAGAGGCAAACGGGCTGAAATTGGGGGAGGTACTATGTCAACTTGTCCAATAACAAACGTCTGCTTTCTTTTCCGTTGCAAAATGTTTTTCTATTACGTGAACTAATTAATATGTCTGGTAAACTCGTTGAAAGTGGTGTGGCGGCCCCACAGCTGATTGAAAAGTACTGGGGCAAATGCTTTCTCGCCACACCTTTTTTGGTGGCTCTGTTTAACATTCTAATGTTCACAAAATTCTTATACACATTTCATCCGCTGTGTGTTTTAATATGTGGGGTGTCTTTGAATGGATGGGTGTTTTTAATTCACAGGATATCTTTTCATCTTTTGTTTTGTTTTTTATTAATTCACAGTATGGCTTCCCTCTCTGTGTTTCTTTCCAGTTTCCAGCACGTGTGACCCTCCCCCAAGCTCACAAAAAAAGTAATACAAAAATGTCCGCACGTTGTCCTTGGAGTACCACAGGGGTATGTTTCAAAACTGCTGTTTTTAAAAATTGCTCCATTGAAACCTGTTAATGCGTAGACGTTATCCTTTCATTCAAATGTGCTCGGTCAGCTGAAAATGGCTGGATATGACTGGCAGCTAAGAACCCAGGAGATGAAGACATAAAGAGACTATTGAAAAATTATGTTTATTTAGACAGGGCTCATAACAGATTGTTTTTATACATTAATGGCATGTCACCTTTGGTTACATGTTTTCCTTGCTACCAGAATAAACTGTAGGCTGGGCCTGGCATGATGTTTCAATCTTTTATGACAGGAGTGCTTTTTTAAGGCTTGTATTTCACAGGACTCATTGTTTTAATAGTGGTCTAAATCTGAAACTGTGACTAATCGTTGGAATGAATTGTTTGGCGTTTCAACTTGCTCAGCGGACACTAACACGCATTTTTATGCCAAAGACACAGCAGAATGGCTTTCCAAGCGGTGTTGAGTGTTCCTTTTTTACCTTTATTTAACCAGGTAAGCCAGTTGAGAACAAGTTCTCATTTACAACTGCGACCTGGCCAAGATAAAGCAAAGCAGTGCGATAAAAACAACACAGAGTTACATATGGGGTAAAAAACATAAAGTCAAAAATACAACAGAAAATATATATACAGTGTGTGCAAATGTAGCAAGTTATGGAGGTAAGGCAATAAATAGGCTATAGTGCAAAATAATACAATAGTATTAACACTGGAATGCTAGATGTGCAAGAGATTATGTGCAAATAGAGATACTGGGGTGCAAAAGAGCAAAATAAATAACAATATAGGGATGAGGTAGTTGGGTGGGCTAATTTCAGATGGGCTGTGTACAGGTGCAGTGATCGGTAAGGTGCTCTGACAACTGATGCTTAAAGTTAGTGAGGGAGATAAGAGTCTCCAGCTTCAGAGATTTTTGCAATTCGTTCCAGTCATTGGCAGCAGAGAACTGGAAGGAATGGCGGCCAAAGGAGGTGTTGGCTTTGGGAATGACCAGTGAGATATACCTGCTGGAGCGCAGACTACGGGTGGGTGCTGCTATGGTGACCAATGAGCTAAGATAAGGCGGGGATTTGCCTAGCAGTGATTTATAGATGGCCTGGAGCCAGTGGGTTTGACGACGAACATGTAGTGAGGACCAGCCAACAAGAGCGTACAGGTCACAGTGGTGGGTAGCGTATGGGGCTTTGGAGACAAAACGGATGGCACTGTGATAGACTACATCCAATTTGCTGAGTAGAGTGTTGGAGGCTATTTTGTAAATGACATCGCCGAAGTCAAGGATCGGTAGGATAGTCAGTTTTACGAGGGCATGTTTGGCAGCATGAGTGAAGGAGGCTTTGTTGCGAAATAGGAAGCCGATTCTAGATTTAACTTTGGATTGGAGATTCTTTATGTGAGTCTGGAAGGAGAGTTTACAGTCTAACCAGACACCTAGGTATTTGTAGTTGTCCACATACTCTAGGTCAGACCCGTCAAGAGTGGTGATTCTAGTCGGGTGGGCGGGTGCCAGCAGCGTTCGATTGAAAAGCATGCATTTAGATTTACTAGTGTTTAAGAGCAGTTGGAGGCTACTGAAGGAGTGTTGTATGGCATTGAAGCTCGTTTGGAGGTTTGTTAACACAGTGTCCAATGAAGGGCCAGATGTATACAAAATGGTGTCGTCTGCGTAGAGGTGGATCTGAGAGTCACCAGCAGCAAGAGCGACATCATTGATATACACGGAGAAAAGTGTCGACATGGTTTGAATATTTCTGTCCATCAATGATTCCCAACCAAATTGAATGACCTTGAGCAATTTTGACAAAAACAATGGATATATGTTGCCCTAAGAATTGTGCAAAGTTGATAGAATATTATTCCAAATTATTCACAGCTGTAATGGCTGCCAAAGGTGCTTCCACCAAGTATTAACTCAGGCGGGTGGATTTATCCAATTATGATATTTCAGTTTTTTTTATTTTATTATTACTTTGTAAAATGTTATTTATCTTTCTTTCACTTTTAAAATGTGGAGTAGATTGTGTAGATCTGTAGGCAAAACATCTAATTGAATCCCTTTTTAGATTTAATTTTAAGGCAGCAAAATGTGAAAAAGGTTCAAGGGGGTGTAGACTTTCTATAGGCACTATAAGTGTTAGGTACATGTGGTCTGTTTCAGTTCCCCTGGCGACGCTCCATGCCCAGCCTGTGTTTGTTTTTCTCGGCCCATGTTATAATCACACCCTTACCATGATGACTCCCTGGCTGTGTGTGTGTGTGTGTGATTGTGTTTGTGTGTGCATGCGTCTCATCCCCCAATCACGTGGACGTGTTGTTCTGGACCGGACCATGCAGGATGGTGGGAAATAAGTGGGCTTTGCTTTGCTACACCCCTGTTTCACATGCAGAAGATATGGCCTTTCATTCACTTAAACAAAGAACAAATATACACACATTCAGCTGAAGAGTACGAGAACCACAGTCTTTTTATCCTCAGCAAAGTGACATGCCATTTACTATGAGAGGAACAGGTACCGCTGAGCCAAGGGAGGAAAGGGGAAGTGCATCGCAATCAAAACACCATTTAACAATGTTGATGGGTGATGGCCTAAGAGCCAATGGTTGTAGAGTCATTCATTTGTTACAATCCGGACAGAGAAACCTTCTGCAGACATATAGTCATTTGTATATCTACTGGAATGGTTCAAGAGGCCCTTACAACACAGCTGGCAGTGATTATCTAATAGTAGAAGTCGAGTAATTGTTGAAACAATAAAGCAGAATTACATGAAAGCCTTGGATTTGTCTGGCAGCGTGCCTGTGCGTTCCAAGAATAACAATCAGTGTTTTCTATATGAGATGGAAAAAGGAATCTATTCAAAGAAAATAATTCTACACTAGCGAGCAAAGGCTGAAGCCGCTGGTTGCAGGATGCTTAGAGCCATACAGAGGTAGAGTGTTTGTAGTCAACTGTGTGAGAAAAAAGATGGGGTTGTTTAGTGGTTGGGCTAGACTGTATTCACTCCCATGAACACACTAACACTTATCAATTGTTAAGACGTTTAATATCTTCCAGGTTGTTGTCACTGTTACACTACCTCTACAATACGTAAATTATTTCCCTAAGCCAAGGAGACTAAGTCCATTAAACTCTACAGCAAACCACTGGCTCCCTCTACTGTCAGAATCATTGAATATGGAAAAACCCCAGAATAAGTAGGATTTCTGCACATAACAAGAGTCAGTGCCGAACCAAAAACATCCTCTGGTTGTTTGGTCACTAAAAGTGAAATTTATAATATACAGTACAGTAAAACACACGCACAAGCACACAGTGGGACAATAATAAAAAAAAAATATGCCAAAGACACACCAGAATGGCTTTCCAATAGGTCCTGAGGGGTCTAGTCTCAGTCCGGACTTAAATCTGAAAAAAATCTGAGACAAGGTTTGAATATTGCTGTCCATCAATGATTTCCAACCACATTTTGACTAAGAGTTATGCAAAGTTGGTAGAATCTGATTCCAAATGATTCACAACTGTAATGGCTGCCAAAGGTGCTTCCACCAAGTATTAACTCAGGGGTGTGGATTTATCCAATTATGATATTTCTTATCTAATTATGATATTTCTTATCCAATTATGATATTTCGGTTTATAAATAAATAAAAAAGTTACATGTTCTATAACTTTCTTTCACTTTTAAAATGTAGAGCAGGTTGTGTAGGTTTGTAGGAAAAAAATCTAATTGAATCCCTTTTTAGATTACATTTTATGTCAGCAAAATGTGGAAAAAAAGTGGTGTAGACTTTCTATAGGCACTATAAGTGTTAGGTATATGTGGTCTGTTTCAGTTCCCCTGGCGATGCTCCATGCCCTGCCTGTGTTTGCTTTTCTCGGTCCACGTCGTAATCACACCCTCGCTGTGCGTGTGTGTGTCCCATCCCCAAATCACATGTGGACGTGTTGCTCTGGACTGGACCATGCAGGATGGTAGGAAGTAAGTGGACTTTGCTTTGCTACACCCCTGTTTCACATGGAGAACATTTGGACGCCACAGGCAACAGAGGAGAGGTTACACGTTAGACCCAAATCAAGGAGCCAAATATGACAAGAAACTGAACTGCTGACATCTGTCATCCAATCACAGTGGAAGTAAAAACATTAGTTTGTAGCCCAAACGGTTCGATACAAACAGAAGTTGGCACATCGACGGTACCGACTTAAGATGAGTCCCTTGGGGCAAAACGGAGACCATCATCGTGTTCATGAGAGTCTCATCTTTCCATAGAGTGGTCATATTAGTTTGTACGCCAAACAATGTGGACGCCGCTAGAGACGTTTTCGTGAGAAGACCGATTTTTCGGTATCTCATGGTCTGACAAACACCGCTGTAGCTCGGCCACCTTCCACCGCAGATGCGGAAGGCAGTCAAAGGCGGATGTGATGGATTGAGACGTAGCCTATGCAAATAAACAGATATCTCTAACTTAAACTGACGGATTTTGATGGGGATTTTTAAAATTATGTTATTTAGATTGATGCACCGGTGCGTCAATATATTCTAAGAGGATGGCACAGGTGACGTTCAAATGAGTCATGACAGATCCTGGAAACCATATTCCTTTCATTTCATTATTTTAATCTCTCATTGTTTATAGCTAGAAGTTTGATGTGGCAACGAGGTGTCTTTCATTTCACTAGAACAGAAACAGAAACCTAGACACGGGACATATAAAGACCTGCGTCAATATACTCTAAGAGGATTGTACAGGTGACGTTCAAATGACAGTCATGACAGATCCTGGAAACCATATTCCTTTCATTTCATTATTTTAATCTCTCCCCAGGGCAACTGAACTGATTCCAGCGGCTGACCCAAAACATCGCCGGCGGAGGAGAGGCACTCGGAGCGGCCTGCTGGTCCGACTTAGGAGGCGCGCACACCACCCACCGCTTCCAAGTATTCTACTCGCTAATGTTCAATCTTTAGTTAACAAAGTCGACGAACTACGGGCAAGGATTTCTTTCCAGAGAGACATCAAGGACTGTAACATACTCTGTTTCACGGAAACATGGCTCTCTTGGGATATTCTGTCGAAATCGGTCCAGCCAGATGGGTTCTCAGTTCATCGCGCAGACAGGAATAAATATCTCTCCGGGAAGCAGAAGGGCGGAGATGTGTGTTTCATGATTAACGACTCATGGGGGGATTAACGACCCACGGGGGGCCAGTATGAAAAATTTATGCACTCACTAATTGTAAGTCGCTCTGGATAAGAGCGTCTGCTAAATGACTAAAATGTAAAAAAATTAAAAAATGGTGTAATTGTAGTAAAATAGAGGAACTCGAGTTCTGTTCACCCGACCTAGAATTTCTCACAATCAAATGCCGACCCTATTATAACAATAATAATAATAATATGGCATTTAGCAGATGCTTTTATCCAAAGCGACTTACAGTCATGCGTGCATACATTTTTGTGTATGGGTAGTCCCGGGGATCGAACCCACTACCCTGGCGTTACAAGGGCCGTGCTCTACCAGCTGAGCTACAGAGGACCACATCTCCCAAGAGGACCATTATCTCCCAAGAGAATTATCTTCGGTTATAGTCACGGCCGTGTATATCCCCCCTCAAGCCGATACCACGACGGCCCTCAAAGAACTTCACTGGACCTTATGCAAACTGGAAACCACATATCCCGAGGCTGCATCTATTGTAGCCGGGGATTTTAACAAAGCAAATTTGAGGACTAGGCTGCCGAAGTTCTATCAACATATCATTTACATTTACATTTACGTCATTTAGCAGACGCTCTTATCCAGAGCGACTTACAAATTAGTGCATTCACCTTATGATAGCCAGTGGGACAACCACTTTACAATTTTTTTTTTTTTGCGTATATTTTTAATTTTCATTTGTTTTATATATACACTGCTCAAAAAAATAAAGGGAACACTTAAACAACACAATGTAACTCCAAGTCAATCACACTTCTGTGAAATCAAACTGTCCACTTAGGAAGCAACACTGATTGACAATACATTTCACATGCTGTTGTGCAAATGGAATAGACAACAGGTGGAAATTATAGGCAATTAGCAAGACACCCCCAATAAAGGACTGGTTTTGCAGGTGGTGACCACAGACCACTTCTCAGTTCCTATGCTTACTGGCTGATGTTTTGGTCACTTTTGAATGCTGGCAGTGCTTTCACTCTAGTGGTAGCATGAGACGCCGTCTACAACCCACACAAGTGGCTCAGGTAGTGCAGCTCATCCAGGATGGCACATCAATGCGAGCTGTGGCAAGAAGGTTTGCTGTGTCTGTCAGCGTAGTGTCCAGAGCATGGAGGCGCTACCAGGAGACAGGCCAGTACATCAGGAGACGTGGAGGAGGCCGTAGGAGGGCAACAACCCAGCAGCAGGACTGCTACCTCTGCCTTTGTGCAAGAAGGAGCAGGAGGAGCACTGCCAGAGCCCTGCAAAATGACCTCCAGCAGGCCACAAATGTGCATGTGTCTGCTCAAACGGTCAGAAACAGACTCCATGAGGGTGGTAAGAGGGCCCGACGTCCACAGGTGGGGGTTGTGCTTACAGCCCAACACCGTGCAGGACGTTTGGCATTTGCCAGAGAACACCAAGATTGGCAAATTCGCCACTGGCGCCCTGTGCTCTTCACAGATTAAAGCAGGTTCACACTGAGCACATGTGACAGACGTGACAGAGTCTGGAGACACCGTGGAGAACGTTCTGCTGCCTGCAACATCCTCCAGCATGACCGGTTTGGCGGTGGGTCAGTCATGGTGTGGGGTGGCATTTATTTGGGGGGCTGCACAGCCCTCCATGTGCTCGCCAGAGGTAGCCTGACTGCCATTAGGTACCGAGATGAGATCCTCAGATCCCTTGTGAGACCATATGCTGGTGCGGTTGGCCCTGGGTTCCTCCACGTTGCACCACAGACTGTCCAGGAGTTGGCGGATGCTTTAGTCCAGGTCTGGGAGGAGATCCCTCAGGAGACCATCCGCCACCTCATCAGGAGCATGCCCAGGCGTTGTAGGGAGGTCATACAGGCACGTGGAGGCCACACACACTACTGAGCCTCATTTTGACTTGTTTTAAGGACATTACATAAAAGTTGGATAAGCCTGTAGTGTGGTTTTCCACTTTAATTTTGAGGGTGACTCCAAATCCAGACCTCCATGGGTTGATAAATTAGATTTCTATTGATAATTTTTGTGTGATTTTGTTGTCAGAACATTCAACTATGTAAAGAAAAAAGTATTTAATAAGATTATTTCATTCATTCAGATCTAGGATGTGTTAATTCAGTGTTCCCTTAATTTTTTTGAGCAGTGTATATTGTTGTTGTTTTTTTCTTTTTGTTTATTTATTTTTATATCTATATTTTTTAAATTATTATTATTATTATTATTATTATTATTATTATTATTAGTTTATTTATATTTTTGTGGGGGGTGGGGTGGGGTGGGGGGTTAGAATGATTACTTTTATACTATCCCAGGTATTCCTTAAAGAGGTAGGGTTTCAAGTGTCTCCGGAAGGTGGTCAGTGACTCCGCTGTCCTGGCGTCGTGAGGGAGCTTGTTCCACCATTGGGGTGCCAGAGCAGCGAACAGTTTTGACTGGGCTGAGCGGGAACTGTGCTTCCGCAGAGGTAGGGGGACCAGCAGGCCAGAGGTGGAAGAACGCAATGCCCTCGTTTGGGTGTAGGGACTGATCAGAGCCTGAAGGTAAGGAGGTGCCGTTCCCCTCACAGCTCCGTAGGCAAGCACCATGGTCTTGTAGCAGATGCGAGCTTCAACTGGAAGCCAGTGGAGTGTGCGGAGGAGCGGGGTGACATGAGAGATCTTGGGAAGGCTGAACACCAGACAGGCTGCAGCGTTCTGGATGAGTTGTAGGGGTTTAATGGCACAGGCAGGGAGCCCAGCCAACAGCGAGTTGCAGTAATCCAGACGGGAGATGACAAGTGCCTGGATTAGGACCTGTGCCGCTTCCTGTGTAAGGTAGGGTCGTACTCTGCGAATGTTGTAAAGCATGAACCTACAGGATCGGGTCACAGCTTTGATGTTAGCGGAGAACGACAGGGTGTTGTCCAGGGTCACGCCAAGGTTCTTTGCACTCTGGGAGGAGGACACAACAGAGTTGTCAACCGTGATGGCGAGATTATGGAGCGGGCAGTCCTTCCCCGGGAGGAAGAGCAGCTCCGTCTTGCCGAGGTTCAGCTTGAGGTGGTGATCCGACATCCACACTGATATGTCTGCCAGACATGCAGAGATGCGATTCGCCACCTGGTTATCAGAAGGGGGAAAGGAGAAGATGAATTGTGTGTCGTCTGCGTAGCAATGATAGGAGAGACCATGTGAGGATATGACAGAGCCAAGTGACTTGGTGTATAGAGAGAATAGGAGAGGGCCTAGAACTGAGCCCTGGGGGACACCAGTGGTGAGAGCACGTGGTGCGGAGACAGATTCTCGCCACGCCACCTGGTAGGAGCGACCTGTCAGGTAGGACGCAATCCAAGACTGAGCCGCGCCGGAGATGCCCAACTCGGAGAGGGTGGAGAGGAGGATCTGATGGTTCACAGTATTAAAGGCAGCGGATAGGTCTAGAAGGATGAGAGCAGAGGAGAGAGAGTTCGCTTTAGCAGTGCGGAGAGCCTCCGTGACACAGAGAAGAGCAGTCTCAGTTGAATGACCAGTCTTGAAACCTGACTGGTTTGGATCAAGAAGGTAATTCTGAGAGAGATAGCAGGAGAGTTGGCTATAGACGGCACTCTCAAGAGTTTTGGAGAGAAAAGAAAGAAGGGATACTGGTCTGTAATTGTTGACATCGGAGGGATCGAGTGTAGGTTTTTTGAGGAGGGGTGCAACTCTCGCTTTCTTGAAGATGGAAGGGACATAGCCAGCGGACAAGGATGAGTTGATGAGCGAGGTGAGGTAAGGGAGAAGGTCTCCGGAAATGGTCTGGAGAAGAGAGGAGGTTAGTGTCTGGTCTATTAGCGATGTTACCAAACAGACTAGTTCTGTCTCTTACCTCTAGTTAGCGTCTGGTCTATTAGTGATGTTACCAACAGACTAGTTCTGTCTCTTGCCTCTAGTTAGTGTCTGGTCTATTAGCGATGTTACCAACAGACTAGTTTTGTCTCTTGCCTCTAGTTAGCGTCTGGTCTATTAGCGATGTTACCAACAGACGATATCGACTGACTATATCGACTGGTGTACTCGCGCTGTTAAAATCCTCGACCATTGCTATTCAAACTTCCGAGATGGTTATAAGGCCCTCCCCCGCCCTCCTTTCGGCAAATCTGACCACGACTCCATTTTGCTTCTCCCTTCCTATAGGCAGAAACTCAAACAGGAAGTACCCGGGCTAAGGACTATTCAACGCTGGTCTGACCAATCGGAATCCACGCTTAAAGATTGTTTTGATCACGCGGACTGGGATATGTTCAAAGGTAGCTTCCGAAAATAATTTAGACATATACACTGAAACGGTGATGGAGTTTATCAGGAAGTGTACAGGTGATGTTGTGCCCACTGTGACTATTAAAACCTACCCTAACCAGAAACCGTGGATAGACGGCAGCATTCATGCAAATCTGAAAGCGTGAACCACCGCATTCAACCATGGCAAGGTGACTGGGAATTTGGCAGAATACAAACAGTGTAGCTACTCACTCCGCAAGGCAATTAAACTGGCAAAACATCAGTATAGAGACAAAGTGGAGTCGCAATTCAACGGCTCAGACACGAGACATACAGTGGGGGAAAAAAGTATTTAGTCAGCCACCAATTGTGCAAGTTCTCCCACTTAAAAAGATGAGAGAGGCCTGTAATTTTCATCATAGGTACACGTCAACTATGACAGACAAAATGAGAAGAAAAAAATCCAGAAAATCACATTGTAGGATTTTTAATGATTTTATTTGCAAATTATGGTGGAAAATAAGTATTTGGTCAATAACAAAAGTTTCCCAATACTTTGTTATATACCCTTTGTTGGCAATGACACAGGTAAAACGTTTTCTGTAAGTCTTCACAAGGTTTTCACACACTGTTGCTGGTATTTTGGCCCATTCCTCAATGCAGATCTCCTCTAGAGCAGTGATGTTTTGGGGCTGTCGCTGGGCAACACGGACTTTCAACTCCCTCCAAAGATTTTCTATGGGGTTGAGATCTGGAGACTGGCTAGGCCACTCCAGGACCTTGAAATGCTTCTTACGAAGCCACTCCGTTGCCCGGGCGGTGTGTTTGGGATCATTGTCATGCTGAAAGACCCAGCCACGTTTCATCTTCAATGCCCTTGCTGATGGAAGGAGGTTTTCACTCAAAATCTCATGATACATGGCCCCATTCATTCTTTCCTTTACACAGATCAGTCGTCCTGGTCCCTTTGCAGAAAAACAGCCCCAAAGCATGATGTTTCCACCCCCATGCTTCACAGTAGGTATGGTGTTCTTTGGATGCAACTCAGCATTCTTTGTCCTCCAAACACGACGAGTTGAGTTTTTACCAAAAAGTTATATTTTGTTTTCATCTGACCATATGACATTCTCCCAATCCTCTTCTGGATCATCCAAATGCACTCTAGCAAACTTCAGACGGGCCTGGACATGTACTGGCTTAAGCAGGGGGACATTTCTTGCACTCCAGGATTTGAGTCCCTGGCGGCGTAGTGTGTTACTGATGGTAGGCTTTGTTACTTTGGTCCCAGCTCTCTGCAGGTCATTCACTAGGTCCCCCCGTGTGGTTCTGGGATTTTTGCTCACCGTTCTTGTGATCATTTTGACCCCACGGGGTGAGATCTTGCGTGGAGCCCCAGATCGAGGGAGATTATCAGTGGTCTTGTATGTCTTCCATTTCCTAATAATTGCTCCCACAGTTGATTTCTTCAAACCAAGCTGCTTACCTATTGCAGATTCAGTCTTCCCAGCCTGGTGCAGGTCTACAATTTTGTTTCTGGTGTCCTTTGACAGCTCTTTGGTCTTGGCCATAGTGGAGTTTGGAGTGTGACTGTTTGAGGTTGTGGACAGGTGTCTTTTATACTGATAACAAGTTCAAACAGGTGCCATTAATACAGGTAACGAGTGGAGGACAGAGGAGCCTCTTAAAGAAGAAGTTACAGGTCTGTGAGAGCCAGAAATCTTGCTTGTTTGTAGGTGACCAAATACTTATTTTCCACCATAATTTGCAAATTAATTAATTAAAAATCCTACAATGTGATTTTCTGGATTTTTTTCCCTCAATTTGTCTGTCATAGTTGACGTGTACCTATGATGAAAATTACAGGCCTCTCTCATCTTTTTAAGTGGGAGGAACTTGCACAATTGGTGGCTGACTAAATACTTTTTTTCCCCACTGTATGTGGTAGTGTCTACAGACAATCACGGACTACAAAAAGAAAACCAGCCACGTCGCCGACACCGACGTCTCGCTTCCAGACAAGCTAAACACCTTCTTCGCCCACTTTGAGGATAACACAGTGCCACTGACGAGGCCCACTACCAAGGACTGTGGCCTCTCCTTCTCCATGGCCGACGTGATTTAAGACATTTAAGCATGTTAACCCCCGCAAGACTGCCGGCCCAGACGGCATCCCTAGCAGAGTCCTCAGAGCATGCGCAGACCAGCTGGCTGGTTTGTTCATGGACATATTCAATCTCTCCCTTTCCCAGTCTGCTGTTCCCACATGCTTCAAGATGGCCAAAATTGTTCCTGTACCCAAGAAAGCAAAGGTAACTGAACTAAATGACTATCGCCCTGTAGCACTCACCTCTGTCATCATGAAGTGCTTTGAGAGACTAGTCAAGGATCATATCACCTCTACCTTACCTGTCACCCTAGATCCACAGATGATGCAATTGCCATCACACTGCACACTGCCCTATCCCATCTGGACAAGAGGAATACCTATGTAAGAATGCTGTTCATTGACTATAGCTCAGCATTCAACACCATACTACCCTCCAAGCTCATCATTAAGCTTGAGGCCCTGGGTCTGAACCCGGCCCTGTGCAACTGGGTCCTGGACTTCCTGACGGGCCGCCCCCAGGTGGTGAAGGTAGGAAACAGCATCTCCACTTCGCTGATCCTCAACACTGGGGCCCCACAAGGGTGCGTGCTCAGCCCCCTCCTGTACTCCCTGTTCACCCATGACTGCGTGGCCAAGCACACCTCCAACTCAATCATCAAGTTTGCAGACGACACAACAGTAGTAGGCTTGATTACCAACAATGACGAGACCGCCTACAGGGAGGTGAGGGCTCTGGGAGTGTGGTGCCAGGAAAATAACCTCTCACTCAACATCAACAAAACAAAGGAGATGATCGTGGACTTCAGGAAACAGCAGAGGGTGCACCCCCCAATCCACATCGACGGGACCGCAGTGGAGAAGGTGGAAAGCTTCAAGTTCCTTGGCGTACACATCACCGACAAACTGAAATGGTCCACCCACGCAGACAGTGTGGTGAAGAAGGCGCAACAGAGCCTCTTCAACCTCAGGAGGCTGAAGAAATTGGGCTTATCACCTAAAACCCTCACAAACTTTTACAGATGCACAATTGAGAGCATCCTGTCGGGCTGTATCACCGCCTGGTACGGCAACTGCACCACCCACAACCGCAGGGCTCTCCAGAGGGTGGTGCGGTCTGCCGAACGCATTACCGGGAGCAAACTACCCGCCCTCCAAGACACATACAGCACCCGATGTCACAGGAAGGCCAAAAAGATCATCAAGGACATCAACCACCCGAGCCACTGCCTGTTCACCCCGCTATCATCCAGAAGGCGAGGTCAGTACAGGTGCATCAAAGCTGGGACCAAGAGAATGAAAAACAGCTTCTATCTCAAGGCCATTAGACTGTTAAATAGCCATCACTAGCACATTAGAGGCTGCTGCTGCCTATATACTGTATTCTATTCTATAATATTATTCTGTATCTTAGTCCATGCCACTCTGTCATTGCTTGTCCATATATGTATATATTCTTAAATCCCATTCCTTACTTTTTTTGTGTGTATTGGGTATATGTTGTGAAATTGTTAGATATTACTGCACTGTCGGAGCTAGAAGCACAAGCATTTCGCTACACCCGCTATAACATCTGCTAAACACGTGTTTGTGACAAATAAAACTTGATTTGATTTGTATGTTTTTAGAAAATGTTACAAATTAATTAAAAATGAAAAGCTGAAATGTCTTGAGTCAGGTAAAATCATCATCAGGAATCTGGAGGCAAGGGCCGGCTGGGCCCCAGAGACGAGGTCAGGTGGTCCCCACATGCTCCACCATGGAAGTCATCGCTTTCAGCAGTGGTGAAAGAGTCACCAGCCTCAGCCGCAGCCAGTGAGCTGCCAACGACAGTTGTGGCCGGCATGCCACATTCCTCCGCCACAGTAGGCGAGCCACCTGCTTCAGCCGTGGCCTGCCTCCGGCAGGGAAAACTGACTCTGGACCTGACAGGGAAACTGACTCTGGACCTGACAGGGAAAACGACTCTGAACCTGACAGGGAGAATGACTCTGGAACTGCCAGGGAAACTGACACTGGACTTGGAGAATAGTAGAGCTCTGGGCCTACTAGAGAAACTGGTACCTTTGAGCCTAGCGGGGCAGGAGCCTGATGACCCACCTGGGCTAGGGACTGAGGGCCGACAAATGCTGGAGACAACAGACCTAGTGCAGCTGGAGACCAATGACCAAGTGCTAGGGACTGAGGGTAGACTAGGGCTGAGGACTGAGAACCTAGCACATGTAACTTGTGGCTTAGCAGGGCAGGAGGCTCTACGCCTGGTGAGCTAAGGAGCTGTGGGCTGACTATGTCTGGAGACTGCGTGCCTAGTACAGCGAACTTGGGGACTAGTAAGGCAGGAGGCTCTAAACCTGCTGGGATAGGCAACTGCCTAACAACTAACGCAGGGGGCTGCGATCTGAACAGGGCAGGAGACTGCAGACCTGCAGACAGGGCAGCTAACTTATGGCCTAGCATGGCAGGGGGCTCAAAGCCTGGCAGGCTAGGACGCTGCGTACCCAATAAGGAGGGGGTCTGCGGTGTCCAGATGTGCATTACCAAGCGCTCTGATTGGTTGGGAATGGCAGGGCTATGATGGGTGAGGGATAACTTAGGTAGGCTGAGAAGCCAAACTAATGGGACTTAAGGAAAACTAAAGGGACTGTGAGAGGAAGTTAGGCATTTTTGCAGGTATTCAACCCCTTTGTTATGGCAAGCCTAAATAAGTTCAGGAGTAAAAATGTGCTTAACAAGTCACATAATAAGTTACATGGACTCACTCTGTGTGCAATAATAGTGTTTAACATGATTTTTGAATGATTACTTCATCTCTGTACCCAACACATACAATTATCTGTAAGGTCCCTCAGTCGAGCAGTACATTTCAAACACAGATTCAACCACAATGAGTTTTCCAATGCCTCGCAAAGAAGGCCACCTATTGGTAGATGGTTAAAAATAAAATAAAACTATAATTGAATATCCCTTTGAGCATGGTGAAGTTATTAATTACACTTTGGATGGTGCATCAATACATCCAGTCACTACAAAGATACAGGCGTCCTTCCTAACTCAGTTGCCGGAGAGGAAGGAAACCGCTCAGGGATTTCACCATGCGTTACAGAGTTTAATAGCTGTGATCTGAGAAAACTGAGGATGGATCAACAACATTGTAGTTACTCCACAATACTAACCTAATTGACAGAGTGAAAAGAAGGAAGCCTGTACAGAATAAAACATATTCCAAAACATGCATCCTGTTTGCAACAAGGCACTAGAGTAATATGGCAAACAATGTGGCAAAGCAATTGATTTGATTAGGATATATTTTAGTCCTCGTTCTGACTAATCTTCCAAGAGTCCTTAAACATTAAAATACAATTTATAATACAATGACATTTTCACTGTTACAAACAACAGACATTATACACTGACATATTGACCAGATAAATACTCTAACAGTCTAAAAAGATTGATTCCTTCATCTACCATAGTAATGCACAACCTTCCTAATAACACATAGATAGTGGACAATCTATTCCTAGTATTGACTGAACGTCTGTCTCTGTAACGTCGAAGCAGGGAGTCAGGAAGCAGGTGCAGTTAGTGAGTTTAATATTAACGAACATAGAACGATACAAAACAAGAGAACAAAGACAAGGAAACATAACCAATACTGCCTGATAACTGATAACAAAGAGTGCTATATAAATGGTAAGTAATCAGGGAGTAATGAAGTCCAGGTGTGACTGATGATGAGACGCAGGTGTGTGTAAAGATGGGTTGCCAGAACCGGTGGTTAGTAGACCGGCGACATGGAGCGCCGAAGAGGGGCAGTGGGAGTAGACGTGACAGTCTCTTACCAACTGAATACTGGTGTGAATGGAGTTTGGCCGTTTTCAATGGTGTACATTGTGAAATAAAATAAACATGTTTTTTTCAATTATCTTGTTGATTGACCACCACCCAAGAGCATTATGCATGACTACAACAGAATAATCATATCTCCACCTTAAAACATTTCCCCAGACCACAGAACAGTAGTTCACCTGACTCCCAATTTTAAACATATATTAGTTATTTGAGATGACCATGATAAGCAGTTGTCTAGCTGCACCCCTAGTAGTTTGGTTTCTGCCACTTCCTCAATTTGTACTTCCCCATACTTAATTGCATCCCATGCTGTGTTGGCCTTTTCCTGGTGGAATAGACTAACATAACCTTGGTTTTCTTGGCGTTCAAAACAAGTTTGTTCCGGCAAACACATTTCCTGATATTTCCCAGATCTACTTGTAGAGTTTGCTGTACCTGTTGAACCGATTGTCTTGCTGTATAAATTGTAGTATCATCTGCAAATATAGTAGCTTGAGTTTCAGATAAGGCATAAGGAAGGTCATTGGTATATATTAAGTAAAGAAGTAGCCCAAGGCAGCTGCCCTGCGGTATTACACAGTTTAAAGCATGAGGGGAAGAAAACGACCCATTGATATAGGTGGAATGTTTCCTGTCAGTTAGATATGACTGTACCCAATTCAATGCTGCCTCCTTAAACCCATAATGCAATAATCGTTGATACCGCTTGGCCAACTTGGCTTTGGTTTGTTTTGTTGTATTTGTTGTCCAAAACAGCGCTTGAATCCTCTGAAACCTGCGACATGTTTCTTTGAGCTCGTAAGTATCTCTCGTAAATTATTTGTTCAAGCTCTTCAATGGATTCTGAAGCATCCAGCGTTTTTGCAGGCAGGGTAAAATAAAATTAACAAAACTGTTTCTTTCCGGACCTATACAGGCCGTCGGTAGATACACCCAATACAAAAATGTAATTAAACAATTGTGTACTCACTCCTGCCTATTATATTGAACTATTTGCCGCAAACAATTAACTGATTCTCTGAAAACTTTCGCTCTCCTAATCGTCAGGAGGAGGAGAACAATTAACTTTTTGTCCTGAATACAAAGTGTTTTGTTTGGGGCAAATGCAATACAACACATTACTGAGTACCAATCTCCATATTTTCAAGCATAGTGGTGGCTGCATCATGTTATGGGTATGCTTGTAATCGTTAAGGACTGGTGAGTTTTTCAGGATAAAAAAGAAACGTAATGGAGCTAAGCACAGGCAAAATCCTATTGGAAAACCTGGTTCAGTCTGCTTTCCACAAGCCACTGGGAGATTAATTCACCTTTCAGCAGGACAATAACCTAAAACCCAAGGCCAAATATACATGAGTTGCTTACCAAGAAGACAGTGAATGTTCCTGAGTGGCCGAGTTACAGTTTTGAGTTAAATCTGTTTCAAAATCTATGGCAAGACCTGAAAATGGTTGTCTAGCAATGATCAACAACCAATTTGACAGAGCTAGAAGAATTTTGAAAAGAATAATGGGCAAATGTTGCACAATCCAGGTGTGGAAAGCTCTTACAGACTTACCCAGAAAGACTCACAGCTACAATCGCTGCCAAAGGTGATTCTATCATGTATTGACTCAGGGGGTTGAATACTTATCTAATCAAGATATATTAGTGTTTTATTTTTCATGATTTATTTGACAAATGTTTGACTTTTTCTTCCACTTTGACATTACAGAGTATTTGTGTAAATCATAGTATTTAAAAAAAAAAAATTAAATCCATTTTAATCCCACTTTGTAACACAACAAAATGTGGAAAACGTTAACGGGTGTAAATACTTTCTGAAGGCACTGTATTTCAAGAAATGCATCATAAGCAGTTATTGATGCTTTTGATACTGGTAAAGTGTACCTAAAAATGCAGGAAGTAATGGTACAAGAGTGGGGTTGGGAATTATGCTAACATGAGATTTTAATGTTCCTGAAAAACACCTTTAATGCAGGGAGGAATGGTTCCAGCTGTGCTTCCTTAGAATACACCAGACAAAGGGAGGAAGAAAGGAACACATCTGCTCTGCATGACACCAGTTGCAGAACTACACAAGGTGAGACATTAAAGATTTGTCTCACAATATATATTGTTGAAACACTTTATAACGTAGCTTCCACAATATCATATAAAATAATTATATTCATTTGACATAGGTGACACTTCGACAGCACACAAAATCCCAAGCTGTTTGTTAAAGATGATTGTGAATGACCTACAACCATTGTCCATGGTATCTGCGCTGTTATGAGGGCCATTGAGCCCACACCTAAAATGTCACGAGTGATATCCAAAGACGTACGCTTAGAACTTCTTCAAATGTATAAAGAAACTAAAGAGATGGTGAAAAAAGCATTGGCTTCATCAGATGACATTTCGTTGACATCAGAATTGTGGGTTTCAAGAGCTGAAGTATCTTTTGTGACCTGTCACAATCTAGGCAAAGACTGGCATCTGAAGTCCCATGTGTTGGAAACAGCCAATTTACCTGATGAACATATGCCAAAAAACATAGTGGACCAGTTGCTGAAGACAGCAAAAGCATGGGGCATTAAAGACAAAATCCATACCGTTGTCATGGAAGGAGGAACAACCATGAAGGACGAAGTCGCAAAATCAGGATGGACACACATCTCTTGCCTTGCTTATACTTTGGACTTGGTGTTCAAAGACGTCCTAGAAAAATATCCTTGACTTAAAACTCTGCTGAAAAAGTCCCAGAATGTTGTAAGGTTCTTCCACTGTGACATCGAAACAGAACAGAAACTCAAGGAGAACCAACTGAAGCTAAAGTTGCCTGAATGTGGACTGATCCAGTCTGTTGGTAACAGTTGGCTCTCTTCACTCAGAATGCTGGAGTGATTTGTTGAGCAGCACCAGGCCATTACAGATGTGCTCCTTCAGAGGCTTGAGTACAATCTATGGCTTACAGACGAAGACATGAAGACAATCAACGATGTCATAGCTGCACTTCAGCCTTTCAAAAAGACAACAAGAGAAATGCCAAGTGCGGGATATGAATCCATATCATTTATCATTCCACTTATGACCAGATGTCAGAGAAACATCGAAGAGTTGGCACGAAACGGTAACGAGGTAGCAGTCAGTCTAGCCAAAATGTGTGAATGGCATTTTTGCAATGTCAAGTTCAACCGCTGGCTTACAGTTAGCACAGTCCTGGACCCAAGATTCAAGAAGCTCCTACTCTCTGATGATAACAATGTCCAGTCATCCAGAGGACAAATCCTCAAAGCTATGGATGACATCAGCACAAGTGCAGTGTCTGCTCCAATTGGTTCTGGCAGACAATCACACTTTGATTGTGACTTTATGAGGTATGTCAAAGAGAGACCCATCACAATGTTTCAGAGCCCCCTGAAATGGTGGAGGGTCAACAAAGACTTAGTGGATCTAAGAAGAATTGCACGTAAATACCTTGGCATTGTTTGCACAGCAATACCACTGGAGAGAGTTTTTGCCAAAGAAGAGAACGATGTCTTCTGTAACAGGCGAAGCTGCTTAGAGACGGAAAATGTCAATATGGTACTATTTCTAAACAGTAACTGTTCTACAACGTTGTAGCAACCCACTGGGCAAAAAGTCAATGTGATGACGTTGCATCAAAGTGGAAAACTGATTGGATTTGCAAAAAGTAATCAACATAAGGGCATTTTATCTTTTTTTCACCCAACTTTTAACCTAAATCCAATGAAATTGTTTGTTGATTTCACATTGAATTCACTTTAGTTGACAACTCAACCAAATGTAAATCAAAACTAGACTTTGAACTGACGTCTGTGCTCAGTTGGAACACACCAATGACAAAAGTACTCTTTCAATTATAAAGCAACCTGAGATGATATATATAAAATACTGTACAAATATGTGATGATATGTAATAATAATAATAAGCCATTTAGCAGACACTTTTATCCAAAGCGACTTACAGTCATGCGTGCATAAATTTTTTTGTGTATGGGTGGTCCCGGGGAACGAACCCACTGTAGCTCAGCTGCTCTACCAGCTGAGCTACAGAGGACCACATGTAATATAAACTACAAAGTAAACATAACTGTCAATTACCTAACACAGAATTTGAATTAAAACATTACAACATAAACATTAGAACCTGATCAAACTTTAATCAAAAGATAAAAACGATAACACTGAAAACACAGATTACGACTGCCACCTGGTGGAAAAGATAACACTGAAAACACAGATTACGACTGCCACCTGGTGGAAAAGATAACACTTTTTTTGTGCAACGTGCAAGATACATTTTCTTTCAACATGATACTGGATGAGAACAAAATGATACACAAAATAACTAAACCAGATTTTCTTAGGATGAGACAAGAGGTAGATGTTTAACGCAGCCATTCATGTATTCTGCAGGCTTGGCAAAGTGGCCCTCCTGCCCACTAAACAGATACAGACAAAAGCACAGACACAAAATGTCATACTCATCTTTCCATGTCAAATAGGCTTCCTTTCTACGCCTTTGGCAGTGATGTACTGGTAAAAGAAAAAGGTGGGTAAACACTGATCGCCGATGGCGGCAAGTAAAGTAACGCTCCCTTAACTTTCAATGCATTTATCCGCAAAAGGTGGGTAAACGCTTGCGCGAAATAAAAAAGGTGTGTAACAGTGTTTACACTACACTACACCAATGACCTTTAGTACTTAAGAGAGAACTACTCTTTTCAGTTTTACCTTGAGCTTCCTGCATTGAAAATCGAATTGTTACCTTTGAGTTGAGTAAATATTGAGTCAAAAATAATTATGTCATATAGTCATATTGTTTGTACCAAGAATAAATATGAAGTGATGTTTTTTTACATTTATCAAATATACTGTCTGCTAAGCAATATGAAAATGTGTACATTTTTACATATTCATCAATAAATGTACATTTTACATTTATCTCAATGCATTCCTCTGTCTTTATTCCAGTATAGGACAGTTGAAAGGTCTGTTTTAACTGATTTAACTAAATGTCAACTATAGGTTGAATATCCACAATCCGCAAGTCTTGTCAACCAGTAGAATAAATACATTTTGCACAGGACAAGAATCAAGAGCAACACATATCTAATGGTGTCTAGATGGGCAAGTCTTACCTTGTAGCAGGTTACCCTGGGGGGCCTGAGTTGGTAGGTTGGGCTAGAGTGGTGTTGCCTGGAGTAGGTTTCATGCTGGTGTCTAATCTGATCGTTGATGTTCTCTATGCTGGGTACTGGAGAGAGGGCTAGCCTGCTGCAGGCAGACCTTGAGTGGTCAGCTCTGTTCTTTTGAGGGAAGTAAAGACAAACATCATAAAGAAATAGACTTTGATAGATTTGTGTATAGATAGATAGTCATTTGTTACATCTACCACAGTAAGCTAGTGTCTGTCAGGCTTGACCTCAGTGGCACCAACCTTTGAGAGATCCGTGTCAGTGTAGTAGACTCTGCGTATCATCTGCAATTTTGGGCTGAAGATTGAAAAAAGAAAAAAATAGCAATCAAACAAGTAAACAGGAATAAAAGCAATTTGGGGTCAAAGTTAACTAGTTAAAAATGCACATCATCTCATGAGGTGAAGGGGCATCTTACTGGCTGAAACTGCAGTCTGCTCCATATGGACAGAAGCCAATCAGGTACTTGGGACACATTATCGACCCTGGGATATGGGGATGCCTGCACTTAAGGCCTATATAGAGCATGACATCTCAGAGGAAGCATTTCACAAAACTAAAGCCATTGGACGTGTACAGTAACTCTGTGCCAGCATCTACTTCACTACTGTGTTAACACAATGTGTTATTACTACATTAATCATGTCATAGCATATGTTCCCAATTTATGAAGAACAATTCAATGTTTCCTTGTACAACCATCCTATTCAACTTTAGTCCAGTCCCACTGAAAACTACATCCCCCAGCAGGTAAAGTGAAGCTTCCATCCTCACCACGGATGCAAAATCCACTGTTGTAGAATGGGCACACTTGAAGACCTCTGGGGGTGCTCCAATGAACAGGGTACTCCAGGGGGTATTCCTAGGATTGAATGGACAAAGACACAAAAGATCACTACTTTCACTAGTCAACGTCCATACTCTAATTGCCCCACACTGTAACGGAAAACTATAATTTATATGGTAATTTGGGTTATTATCAACAGTAAAATAACGTCAAACGTTTTACTGCAGCATACTGTAAATGATGGTGCATTGTGGGAAAATGTGAGCGGGTTAATAATTTCTGTATTTCAAATGGTACTGTAACTCCATCCCACAGAATACAGTACAGTACCGTATTTTTGGAGCGGCAAAAACCTTGTGTCCACTAGTGGATGCATGGTATTGTGGTTCTGGCTCATTAACACATTTTGATGCATGCCTTGTAAGTGGCTAGATTTCTTGCACCCTTTAGTGAGAGTGCTGTACCTATGTAACTGGTATGTGGTAGTAGTGTACCATCAATTTAAAATGTATAGGGGACAGATTTGAGTGGCTGCAAGTCTTAAACCTTCATGGTTGAGCATTTTGCCATGTCCTATTGGTCTGTTTTACCCTGTAGTTGCTGCCAGTTTGGAAGCCTTTGTTAAGGCCTTAACCTCTTCATCACGAGGTTCCCCATATCCGGGGTACTCCTCCCGCAAACAATGACGTAGTACGGTTTTTAAACATGAGTGAATACCTAAATGTTATACACTACTGGAACGAGAAGCGTCTCAATATTCAGACTCCAAGCAAATATATAAGCATATAGCAAAACCAGTTCTGTATTTCGAAACCGTGCATGCCGGTATATTCGTAGACAGATAACTTATTTTTCTCAACCTATCTACACAAACGATACACCATTCGAAAGCTGCTACCTCACAGATTCCAACAGTGATAGCCGTGTTCCTCTATGACCAGCACTCACTAAACTATTAATCAAAGAACGTCAATAACAAACTTCCATGTTTTTTTATCACAACAACAAACTGCGTCTTACCTTTGTTGTTTTTGTCACCAAAAGTAGTGTCTGATCGAATAAAACCAATTGAAAAGATACTCTAGTGTCTCTCTCTCATTCCGAGTCGATTTCAATGAGTTTCCATCGTTTTACATGGCCATCTTCGCCATCTTCTGGATATATGATGCAATCCCAGTGGCTTGCATTTGTGCTAATTTAATTATACTGATCCAGAGCTTTTGATAGAGGGGTCACATGTCAAAATCGACCAACCGGTTGTTGAAATATCCAAGTGCGCACCTCATTGTATCATGTTAGTTGACTTGCTGCATTACGCACGGTTACGCAGAGTGCACAACAGCACTTGAATTTCGGAGGGAAAACGCAAAGTTTATACAAATATGGCAGGCTCTAGTAACAAATATACAGTTACAGAGGCGTTATTAATTGTAAAAGATGAAAGTTGGACTCCATGTATCCTATTGACTATGAATCAGACGATGAGGACCTGCTTAGACCGGACGAACCAGACCCCAACGATGAGAACGAAGGACCCTACTCAAGCATCAGAAGAGTATGGAATCCCATTGTTATTTATTACTTCTAATACTACTATTACTAATTTATTGTATGAGTACAAAACATACATTCTAAAATATATATTTGAGTAACTGAAGCTCAATGTAAGTTAGCGCTAGCTTAGCTTAGAGGCCCACACGCAAGTTTACTTACAATAGAATGCTATGTGTATTATTTATTGTCATTGAATTATCATTTTAGTCAACATTCTCATAGTTCTAACTATTTATTTTATATATCTGACTGTTTTGAGTCAGATTTGTCAATGAATGAATACAAGTGTGTTTTAGTCATGATTTTCTTTTGTCTTGATTGCACAGTGCAGATGATTATAGGGGTGATGAGCCACAGCCAGAGCATCTGCCTCCTCAGCCACAGCTTCCCCTTTCTCAGGCAGAGCCTCCTCTTCCTCAGCCTGGCCGCTTGTCTAGACAACACACTTCTGCTCCCCTCCCTCGGCCACGGTCTTCATCGGACACTGAGTACCCTGTAAAAAAGAAAGGGGAAAGCTTTCTCAAAGTCAGCGCATCCAAGTCAGCGTGGTGGAGGTAGGCCTGCCACTCCAAGAGTCGGGGAGGAAGAAGAGGAAGAAGAAGATAGGTGGCATAATAGAGAAGAGAATGATGAACGACCAGACCCAATCCGGTTTATGCCCACCAGAGTCCCAGGCCCCACAATCGACACCAATGCGTCATGGTCTCCCCTTTCACTCTTTCAACTGTTTTTTAGCGCTTCGGTTGTCCGCACAATAATTTGCAACACTAATGCAAATGCTGCCAAAAGACTGCAGTCCGGACTGAAATTGGCTTGGATGCCACTAACGATGAGAGATTTTTACATTTTCCTGGCAATTCTGCTATACTCAGGGCTTGTCTCTGTACACGAGAGGGGCACCTACTGAAGTAAGGAATGGCCATATAATTTCCGCTTCCCTGGAGACACTATGACACAAGACCGTTTTGAAGCAAACCAGAAGACGATGAAATGGTATAAGACGTTTCTTTTTCATTTTGTTGATATTGCTGTTGTAAATAGTTTCCTACTTCACAAATAACTCCATAAGAACAACCCCACTAAGCCGTACCCACAGAAGAAGTTCAGGGAAAAGCTGCTCACAGAAATGGTGAGCTTTGCTAAACAGTCTGAACCACAACCTCCACCACCAACATCCTGCATGCCAGAATACTATGGTGATGATGCCAGCAAAGACAGGAAGAACTGTAGGAGATGTCTGGATGTTGGCATCCCCAAAGTGAAAACACCTGTGTACTGCAGGAAGTGCCAAGTCCCTTTGTGCCTTACATCAAAGCGTAACTGTTTCAAGGATTGGCACGACAGCAGGTTTTAGGGTAAAAAGGGTCTACATGTTGTGTGACAACCCACCCAAGGACACCATATAGCACTGATGTCTGTAGCCATGAAGTGCTTTGAAAGGCTGGTCATGGCTCACATCAACAGATTATCCCAGAAACCCTAGACCCACTCCAATTTGCATACCGCCCCAACAGATCCACAGATGATGCAATCTCTATTGCACTCCACACTGCCCTTTCCCACCTGGACAAGAGGAACACCTACATGAGAATGCTATTCATTGACTACAGCTCAGCATTCAACACCATAGTGCCCTCTAAGCTCATCACTAAGCTAAGGATCCTGGGACTAAACACCTCCCTCTGCAACTGGATCCTGGACTTCCTGACGGGCCGCCCCCAGGTGGTAAGGGTAGGTAACAACACATCTGCCACACTGATCCTCAACACGGGGGCCCCTCAGGGGTGCGTGCTCAGTCCCCTCCTGTACTCTCTGTTCACCCATGACTGCATGGCCAGGCACCGACTCCAACACCATCATTAAGTTTGCCGACGACACAACAGTGGTAGGCCTGATCACCGACAACGATGAGACAGCCTATAGGGAGGAGGTCAGAGACCTGGCCGTGTGGTGCCAGGACAACAACCTCTCCCTCAACGTGACCAAGACAAAGGAGATGATTGTGGACTACAGGAAAAAAAAGAGGACTGAGCACGCCCCATTCTCATTGACGGGGCTGTAGTGGAACAGGTTGAGAGCTTCAAGTTCCTTGGTGTCCACATCACCAACGAACTATCATGGTACAAACACACCAAGACAGTCGTGAAGAGGGCACGACAAAGCCTATTCCCCCTCAGGAGACTGAAAAAGATTTGGCATGGGTCCTCAGATCCTCAAAAAAATTCTACAGCTGCACCATCGAGAGCATCCTGACTGGTTGCATCACCACCTGGTATGGCAACTGCTTGGCCTCCGACCGCAAGGCACTACAGAGGGTAGTGCGTACGGCCCAGTACATCACTGGGGCCAAGCTTCCTGCCATCCAGGACCTCTATACCAGGCGGTGTCAGAGGAAGGCCCTCAAAATGGTAAAAGACTCCAGCCACCCTAGTCATAGACTGTTCTCTCTGCTACCGCACGGCAAGCGGTACCGGAGTGCCAAGTCTAGGTCCAAAAGACTTCTCAACAGCTTCTACCCCCAAGCCATAAGACTCCTGAACAGCTAATCATGGCTACCCGGACTATTTGCACTGCCCCCCCACCCCATCCTTTTTACGCTGCTGCTACTCTGTTAATTATTTATGCATAGTCACTTTAACTCTACCCACATGTACATATTACCTCAACTAGCCGGTGCCCCCGCACATTGACTCTGCAACGGTACCCCCCTGTATATATAGCCTCCCTACTGTTATTTTATTTTACTTCTGCTCTTTTTTTTCTCAACACTTTTTTTGATGTTGTTTTATTTTTACTTTTTTGTTAAAAATAAATGCACTGTTGGTTAAGGGCTGTAAGTAAGCATTTCACTGTGATGTCTGCACCTGTTGTATTCGGCGCATGTGACCAATACAATTTGATTTGATTTGATATCATTGTTTATAGTTTTGGGATGTGTGGACTTTGTTTTAAAATTTGTTGTTTATAGTTTCTAATAAATCTGCTCAGTTTGGAGTCAAACTTTCCCATTGTATGGTTTATTTTAATGGGAACACGTATAGAAGTCTGGGAGAACATTGGAAACAACATCAAAACAGTTTTATTTTGATGGAATGTACACATATAGTGATATGTTAGTGAAATTAAATGACTTTTGCTGTCTGCTACCTGATAAAAGTCAAATGGCACTGATGGTGCCCAAATCTACCCAAATGTCTCCATTTGGTAATCCGCCTAAACATACTTCAACTAAAACCCCTACAACTTTGGTTTACTTTACTTTATTGGCATCAAACTTCACATAAGTACTCATCAGATATTGGGCTATGGTCCCATAGTGTTTAGGGGCTGCAGCTGCATAAGTCCAATAAAGCATTTCCTATAAAACCTGAAGTTACCCTATAAAACCTAAAGTTACTTTCAGGCGGAATCAAAACCTCCCAATTTATGCTGTGTTCTAGCTTCATGTACTCTGACACAGTAATACCCACATTAATTATTTCACTTCAAGATACATCTCACATGTGTTACCTTTCTTTTGCTACCAAGATTATGTTTATAATTGTCGTTTTGGAGATATATTCTATTCAATTTGGGCATGCATTTTCGAGGCAGGCACTTTAGCCAGGTGCCTTGTGATGAAGAGGTTAAATGCAACTGATGTAAAACACCAAATATTAATTGGTATGCTGTAATGTGTAAACACATTACTTAGCATCCAACCTGCTTGCACCAATCCCTTGTAATTACAGTAAAATACTGTGAAATACAAACCCCATCTCCCCTCAATTAAATTCATTCATCTATTCATTCTTTACAAATACAGTAGCATAAATTATTTTTTACAGAACAATACAGTTAATTTTACAGTATTGTATTGTGTGTCATTACACAGTTACTTGCTTTGATACTGTATTAGGATTACAGTATGTGTACTGCAATATCAAATACACTAACTTACTTGCCAATGAGCTGCCTGTAAATTACTGTACATTTCAGGGCAACCCCTTTACAGTGTATAATTCTACTCAATGTGACCCCTATCACGCCTCATAGTTATACCATACCATACCGTGATATCTCATTCCAGAGGGGGGTTGAGACCTACTGGAAAAAGGATCATAGTTGCACTTGTTGGACACCCTTGTATCTCGCCTGTGCCCATGGAGGAACCTGCATGTGTAGCCATTCCTGCACTGTCTGCGTATCCAGAACGTGCACACTATGTCCCTCCTAACTCTGTCACTACCGTGGCAGCCTGGAGAAGAGGAACCTGAGATAAGAGAAATTAGGCATCTTACTAAATCAATTAATACAGTCATCATTTATATATTGTTTTAATAGGCTACCCTAACGGGCTTAGGCTTCAAGTGGTTCATCATTCGAGTGTTTCAAACGTAGCTTTTTTCGACAACCAGTCACGTAACGTTTGCCTAGGCTAGGCTAGCCTACTCAACAAGCAGCCATCAAATTTGAAAATAAAAGTGAACAAGTTGAAACATCATTTAACTCGTCATTGTCTTTCAAGTTGTGTAGCCTATGCCTATGTTTAATTTCAATGGCATAATTTATGGCGTTCTTACTTATCATTTCGAAGATTCAACAACACGAACAGTTTTACCTTCTTCGTTCGCATACAACCTATGTGTGAACGGTAAATCGAATCGATGCACCGACTCTGACTGCCGCGAGTGTTGTATCAGTGTGCTCAATGTCAAACGCTCTACTTGTCGCTAGGGAGCAGTATATACTAATACCAGCTAGCGCTGACTCTGAGACTCATGCACCGAAAACAGGGCGGGCGCCAGAACGAATCAGTTGGCACGTTTTTTCACCGGAGCTCCTTTGTTCGTCGTCTTCTTCTTCTTCTTCTTCTTCTTCTTCTTCTTCTTCTTCTTCTTCTTCTTCTTCTTCTTCTTCTTCTTCTTCTTCTTCTTCTTCTTCTTCTTCTTCTTCTTCTTCTTCTTCTTCTTCTTCTTCTTCTTCTTCTTCTTCTTCTTCTTCTTCTTCTTCTTCTTCTTCTTCTTCTTCTTCTTCTTCTTCTTCTGTGGGTTTTATGGCGGACTACAACCCAAAAAGGAGTGTTGCCGCCACCAACTGGACGTGTTGAAAAACCAAAACAAGATTTAAAAAAGAAAAAAGAAAATCCATATGTGATCGAGAACCAACTTAATCCACCCAAATAAAAATAGGCATTGACAAAAACAAAATAAAACTCCCACTTCTTCCTTCTTTCAAATCTCCATATCTCCCTTTTCAGGCTCTAGGGCCTGAGAGGGTGGTACGGCTTGTGACAATTTTCCATGTAACTCTTCAGCCGAGAAATCTTTCAGTCCCAGAAACCGCTCTGCCGCATCCACAATGATATCCCCTGTAGCTCAGTTGGTAGAGCATGGTGCTTGCAACGCCAGGGTTGTGGGTTCGTTTCCCACAGGGGGCCAGTATGAAAAATGAATGCACTCACTAACTGTAAGTCACTCTGGATAAGAGTGTCTGCTAAATGACTAAAATGTAATATCTATCTTCCTGGACCTTCTCTCCACCTTGGCAGTGCCATTAATCACCATAGCTATAAAAGCCACAAAGTTCACCTTCTTAACCTTTAAAATGTCAGGGTCCTGCTGGTGAAAGGCAACCCCTGCAGCCTGTAGTGAAGGCCTATCCACCACCATGGACTCTTCAGGAGCACCATTAAAACCCTCAACCCTTTTAACAGCTGCTGCATATGAAATGCTTTGGACAGCCCTGACTTTGGCCACCTCATTCTCTTTCACCCTTGTCGGACAATCGAAAGATGTAGCTTCATGGTTCCCACTACAATTGCAACGTCACATTTTCCTCACTTTTAAAACACATGACATGATCTTTTCCACAACTTCTCAGCTTCTCCCTTCTGCAAACACTTGAAACATGACCAAAAGCTTTACAATCATCACACTGCATTGGTTTTGGGATAAATGCTCTGACTCTGTAGTTTATATACCCCAACTGCACTTGAGTAGGGAGGCTCCACATCAAAAAACAAAAGAACAGATACTCTTTTCACTTTTTCACCATTCACCACATGATTCATCCGACGTGCATCAATCACTCCAGGAATATTTTTCATCTCTTCAAAATCGACTTCCCACGAGACGCCAGATATAACCCCCTTGAGGGGTGCCCTGTTCCGAAGAGACACACACGACACTTCAAACTTATGAAATTGGGTGAGACGCAATGCACGTTCCTTCTGATCTGCAGAAGCACAAAAAATCTAAACAAGCCCGCCTCTCGTGATCCTCACAGCCTTCACTTTACCCAGCACTCTCTCCACCAGTTTGGATATCTCAAATGGTTTCTTCAAGATTGGTAATCTGCTCAGCTGCTCCTCATTAACAAACCGTACTCCTACTAGATACGAAGGGACATTCTCATCACTGTACACTACTTGTTTTGTTTTCCATTCTTTTGGACAATCCTCCAATTCTCTTTGATTCTACCACCAATTGGACTCTGAATCCACTTCCTCGTCCGCTTCCGCCATCTCGAGAAAAACAACATTCGGACCTCCTATGTCTGCACGCGCTTGGCTGTTATAGAAAAGACCATAGGCAGCTCTTGAGTTTCAAGTTCGGGGAAGTTTACAATTTATCCTACCATTTCAACCAAATTTTCGTGGAACAGTTTCATTTCAATAATAACAATTTCGTATCTCAAAATCCTTGTCACGTGGTTAATCATAAAAATCTGAAGTAAAATGATAAAAATCTCTGCCATATGGACACATTGATACACTGTGGTCCATTGGCGGCTAAATAAATGAGCGTATAGAACTCAGAGATAGCCTATAGACCAATGCAGCAGTAGGCCTATAACTTCCATCTTCAACTAAGTAAAATACATAGGCCTAAAGCTGCTAAAAAAAAAGGTAGAAAATATCCTGATGAAAATTCTGGTTCTCTCTACTCCGCCTGTCTGCCTCCCTTTCTATCTGTCTTGATTTGAGCTATTGCAAGCGAACTTGCAACATTGTATCAACTAGCCTATTCCGGGCCCTCAGAGTTTCCCACGCCAGTGAGCTCAGGAAAGACAGATGTTTTTTATGACGTCTCCACTGGATATATGGGCTCATCATCTTTCACACCGAGGCTTGGTGATTATCGAGGAATGTTGGAAAGATTTTTCAAATACTGAGGAACTATCAAACAAAAGACAATGAAAAGATTGACAAAACTCTTCTTAATGGTTGTGAAATAAACCAAAACGTGTTTCTCACAAGTGTAGCAGGTTGTGAACTCTGCAAACAAAGCTTCCACTCCGAGAATGAGAATAGTAAATGACTGTAGCCTAATTAATACATGCATTAACAGAAATGTATGTAACCAAATGAAGAGGGATTAATGGTACATTTACTAGGCCTAAAGGTGACATAGGTAATGGGGAATTGATAAAAATTGTAACCATCAAAGGGCAAACAATTCACACAATGAAACAATGGATGGGCAAGAATTGGCGGGAGACAGCTGAGCCATTCTGGAGAGTCAAGTGCATGCATGCTGGAGACAGACAGGCCCAATGGCGACCCGTCATTCAGGCACCTGTTTTGAGCCCCACCTGTTTACCTAAAAAAATAAATATATATATATATATATATACAGTGGGGAAAATAAGTATTTAGTCAGCCACCAATTGTGCAAGTTCTCCCACTTAAAAAGATGAGAGAGGCCTGTAATTTTTATCATAGGTACACGTCAACTATGACAGACAAAAAAGAGATTTTTTTCTCTCCAGAAAATCACATTGTAGGATTTTTAATGAATTTATTTGCAAATTATGGTGGAAAATAAGTATTTGGTCAATAAAAAAAGTTTCTCAATACTTTGTTATATACCCTTTGTTGGCAATGACAAAAGTCAAACGTTTTCTGTAAGTCTTCACAAGGTTTTCACACGCTGTTGCTGGTATTTTGGCCCATTCCTCCATGCAGATCTCCTCTAGAGCAGTGAATGTTTTGGGGCTGTCGCTGGGCAACACGGACTTTCAACTCCCTCCAAAGATTTTCTATGGGGTTGAGATCTGGAGACTGGCTAGGCCACTCCAGGACCTTGAAATGCTTCTTACGAAGCCACTCCTTCGTTGCCCGGGCGGTGTGTTTGGGATCATTGTCATGCTGAAAGACCCAGCCACGTTTCATCTTCAATGCCCTTGCTGATGGAAGGAGGTTTTCACTCAAGATCTCACGATACATGGCCCCATTCATTCTTTCCTTTACACGGATCAGTCGTCCTGGTCCCTTTGCAGAAAAACAGCCCCAAAGCATGATGTTTCCACCCCCATTCTTCACAGTAGGTATGGTGTTCTTTGAATGCAACTCAGCATTCTTTGTCCTCCAAACACGATGAGTTGAGTTTTTACCAAAAAGTTATATTTTGGTTTCATCTGACCATATGACATTCTCCCAATCCTCTTCTGGATCATCCAAATGCACTCTAGCAAACTTCAGACGGGCCTGGACATGTACTAGCTTAAGCAGGAGGACACGTCTGGTACTGCAGGATTTGAGTCCCTGGCGGCGTAGTGTGTTACTGATGGTAGGCTTTGTTACTTTGGTCCCAGCTCTCTGCAGGTCATTCACTAGGTCCCCCCGTGTGGTTCTGGGATTTTTGCTCACCGTTCTTGTGATCATTTTGACCCCACGGGGTGAGATCTTGCGTGGAGCCCCAGATCGAGGGAGATTATCAGTGGTCTTGTATGTCTTCCATTTCCTAATAATTGCTCCCACAGTTGATTTCTTCAAACCAAGCTGCTTACCTATTGCAGATTCAGTCTTCCCAGCCTGGTGCAGGTCTACAATTTTGTTTCTGGTGTCCTTTGACAGCTCTTTGGTCTTGACCATAGTGGAGTTTGGAGTGTGACTGTTTGAGATTGTGGACAGGTGTCTTTTATACTGATAACAAGTTCAAACAGGTGCCATTAATACAGGTAACGAGTGGAGGACAGAGGAGCCTCTTAAAGAAGAAGTTACAGGTCTGTGAGAGCCAGAAATCTTGCTTGTTTGTAGGTGACCAAATACTTATTTTCCACCATAATTTGCAAATAAATTCATAAAAAATCCTACAATGTGATTTTCTGGATTTATTTTCTCATTTTGTCTGTCATAGTTGACGTGTACCTATGATGAAAATTACAGGCCTCTCTCATATTTTTAAGTGGGAGAACATGCACAATTGGTGGCTGACTAAATACTTTTTTTCCCCACTGTATACAGTACCAGTCAAACGTTTGGACACACCTTCTCATTCAAGGGTTTTTCTTTATTTTTAATATTTTCTACATTGTAGAATAATAGTGAAGACATCACAACTATGAAATAACACATATGGAATCATGTAGTAACCAAAAAAAGTGTTAAACAAATCAAAATATATTCTCTCACTCTGTGTACTTTAAAATAAGTGATTGTTTGTTTATCCTGGATACCATGAACAACACATAACGAGCTTTATTCAAGGAGTGTATTAATCTCTCTGGATATAATTATTTAGACTTATGATTGAAATATTGTGGAAATAGTATTGGAATTTATATAGTTGAATTTAAATTGATGACTATACTCAATATTGATCTGTGATATATTGTGTAGGCTAAAATCAAATCCAAATATGAACACAGATTTTTTAAATGTCTAATATGTTCTTAGCTACAGTACCAGTCAAAAGTTTGGACACACCTACTCATTCAAGGGTTTTTCTTAATTGTGTACTATTTTCTACATTGTAGAATAATATTGCAGACAGCAAAACTATGGAATCATGTAGTAACCAAAAAAGTGTTAAACAAATCAAAATATATTTTATATTGGAGATTCTTCAAAGTAGCCACCCTTTGCCATGATGACAGCTTTGCACACTCTTGGCATTCTCTCAACCAGCTTCACCTGGAATGCTTTTCCAACAGTCTTGAAAGAGTTCCCACATATGCTGAGCACTTGTCCAACTCATCCCAAACCATCTCAATTGGGTTGAGGTCAGGTGATTGTGGAGGCCAGGTCATCTGATGCAGCACTCCATCACTCTCCTTCTTGGTCAAATAGCCCTTACACAGCCTGGTCATTGTCCTGTTGAAAAACTAACGATAGTCCCACTAAGCGCAAACCAGATGGGATGGCGTATCGCTGCAGATTGCTGTGGTAGCCATGCTGGTTAAGTGTGCCTTGAATTCTAAATAAATCACAGAAAGTGTCACCAGCAAAGCACCCCCACACCATCACACCTCCACCTCCATGCTTCACGGTGGGAACCACACATGCAGTGATCATCCGTTCACCTACTCTGCGTCACACAAAAACACGGCAGTTGGAACCAAAAATCTCAAATTTGGACTCATCAGACCAAAGGACAGATTTCCACCGGTCTAATGTCCATTGCTCATGTTTCTTGGCCCAATCAAGTCTCTTCTTATTATTGGTGTCCTTTAGTAGTGGTTTCTTTGCAGCAGTTCGACTATGAAGGCCTGATTCACGCAGTCTCCTCTGAACAGTTGATGTTGAGATGTGTCTGTTACTTGAACTCTGTGAAGCATTTATTTGGGCTGCGATTTCTGAGGCTGGTAACTCTAATGAACTTATCCTCTGCAGCAGAGGTAGCTCTGGGTCTTCCTTTCCTGTGGCGGTCCTCATGAGAGCCAGTTTCATCATAGCGCTTGAGGATTTTTGCGACTGCGCTTAAAGAAACTTTCAAAGTTCTTGACATTTTCCGGATTGACTGACCTTCATGTCTTAAAGTAATGATGGACTGTCGTTTCTCTTTGCTTATTTGAGCTGTTCTTGCCATAATATGGACTTGGTCTTTTACCAAATAGGGCTATCTTCTGTATACCACCCCTACCTTGTCAAAACACAACTGATTGGCTCAAACGCATTAAGAAGGAAAGAAATTCCACAAATTAACTTTTAACAAGGCACACCTGTTAATTGAAATGCATTCCAGGTGACTACCTCATGAAGCTGGTTGAGAGAATGCCAAGAGTGTGCAAAGCTGTCATCAATGCAAATGGTGGCTACTTTGAAGAATCTCAAATATATTTTGATTTGTTTAACACTTTTTTGGTTACTACATGATTCCATATGTGTTATTTCATATTATTAATGTCTTCACTATTATTCTACAATGTAGAAAATAGTAAAAATAAAGAAAAACCCTGGAATGAGTAGGTGTGTCCAAACTTTTGACTGGTACTGTATATATTATTTTGTTTGTAGTTGGTGTGCCTGTTTGGCTTGTTATTTTGGAATTAATACGTGTCACAAATCAGTTAGCGAACAATGAAAACAAATAATCATTGAGTTAATAAAGCAGCATACAAACATGGTCACTTTTTTGCTTTCTTGAATAAGGCAGCTCCAAAATGCAGGGGTTTCAACCCAGTGGCGGTTCTAGACCATTTCAACTGGGGGGGCCAGGCTGGGGCCAGTTGTACTGTTAGAGGGGCCAGTAACATTAGACATTGTTGTCATATCGTTTTCTTCACTGCATCGCAGGCAATAATAGGCAAAAGACCATGTTTATTATCATTCAACAATTTATTATTTGCATTTACATTACATTTTAACATTTGCATTACATATTCAGTATCAGTTACAGTGGGGGAAAAAAGTATTTAGTCAGCCACCAATTGTGCAAGTTCTCCCACTTAAAAAGATGAGAGAGGCCTGTAATTTTCATCATAGGTACACGTCAACTATGACAGACAAAATGAGAAAAAAAAATCCAGAAAATCACATTGTAGGATTTTTAATGAATTTATTTGCAAATTATGGTGGAAAATAAGTATTTGGTCACCTACAAACAAGCAAGATTTCTGGCTCTCACAGACCTGTAACTTCTTCTTTAAGAGGCTCCTCTGTCCTCGACTCGTTACCTGTATTAATGGCACCTGTTTGAACTTGTTATCAGTATAAAAGACACCTGTCCACAACCTCAAACAGTCACACTCCAAACTCCACTATGGCCAAGACCAAAGAGCTGTCAAAGGACACCAGAAACAAAATTGTAGACCTGCACCAGGCTGGGAAGACTGAATCTGCAATAGGTAAGCAGCTTGGTTTGAAGAAATCAACTGTGGGAGCAATTATTAGGAAATGGAAGACATACAAGACCACTGATAATCTCCCTCGATCTGGGGCTCCACGCAAGATCTCACCCCGTGGGGTCAAAATGATCACAAGAACGGTGAGCAAAAATCCCAGAACCACACGGGGGACCTAGTGAATGACCTGCAGAGAGCTGGGACCAAAGTAACAAAGCCTACCATCAGTAACACACTACGCCGCCAGGGACTCAAATCCTGCAGTGCCAGACGTGTCCCCCTGCTTAAGCCAGTACATGTCCAGGCCCATCTGAAGTTTGCTAGAGTGCATTTGGATGATCCAGAAGAGGATTGGGAGAATGTCATATGGTCAGATGAAACCAAAATATAACTTTTTGGTAAAAACTCAACTCGTCGTGTTTGGAGGACAAAGAATGCTGAGTTGCGTCCAAAGAACACCATACCTACTGTGAAGCATGGAGGAATCGGCCAAAATACCAGCAACAGTGTGTGAAAACCTTGTGAAGACTTACAGAAAACGTTTGACCTGTGTCATTGCCAACAAAGGGTATATAACAAAGTATTGAGAAACTTTTGTTATTGACCAAATACTTATTTTCCACCATAATTTGCAAATAAATTCATAAAAAATCCTACAATGTGATTTTCTGGAGAAAAAAAATTCTCATTTTGTCTGTTATAGTTGACGTGTACCTATGATGAAAATTACAGGCCTCTCTCATCTTTTTAACTGGGAGAACTTGCACAATTGGTGGCTGACTAAATACTTTTTTTCCCCACTGTACATCAACTGTATTCTACGTTTTTTGTGGTTTCTTGCAAAAAGATCAGCAAATTAATCTAGATTCAAGGCATTTGCCCTTCTTGACTTAATACTTAATGCACCTAAATTGCTTAATCTCTTATCTGACATTGTGGACCTAAGATACGTTTTCACCAGCTTTAGAGCAGAAAAACTCAGTTCACAAGAAGCGGTACTAACAGGGATTGAAACAGCTATTTTGCACAGTTTAAAGAGCTCAAAGAAAAGTTATTTATAAGGCTCAATGAATAATGCTAGCTCTACTACACTGCATGCCACTCTGTATTTTCCTTTGTACAATTCTTCTGAACTGATGTAGTTCATGCCCCAAGTCCTCAATATTTGATTAATACATTCTAGCAAATGGAAACACGGTCTTCTCTTTGAGAAATGCATCACTTTTGGCATTTACCAGTGTTGCATTACTTTTTACAGCTTTCTGATAGTCTCTCCATGTAATCATTGCTTGTTTGTGCTGCTCAAACCTTGCATAAATTGCAAATCCTCCCTCTTTGTAAGTTACCTTCTTCCAGTTGCTAAAACCCAATTTTGAATCAAATACAGTCTCTGAGACTTTGGGAGGGCTAAAATGCCTGCGGGCGTAACAAAACACAGACTGATTTTTTTAAATATTCAAGCCAGGGGTGGATGTGGTACCAGGCCACCTTGAAGCTCCTCCTCCTGTCCCCCATCAGAGTTATTGGGTACATGTTCATCACTGGCTGCACCGGTGGGTCCTCCCGGGATTTGCTGATATCTGTCGAAGAAAAAAAACTATAATTAAAAGTATCTATTTGGGTAATTTTAGACACATACCATAGCTATCAAACAACTTCTGAAATCCATCAGATATCTATATCACAAGCCCAATAGCATGTTTTTTTTTATTTTCTTCTTTTTTTGTTTAGGGGTAGATCAGCTTAATATTGCAGATAGATTGTAACTTCAATCAATGTAATTGTCTGCATCACTTCCAATCCCCCATGTTTATATATATATATATATATATACAGTGGGGAGAACAAGTATTTGATACACTGCAGATTTTGCAGGTTTTCCTACTTACAAAGCATGTAGAGGTCTGTAATTTTTATCATAGGTACACTTCAACTGTGAGAGACGGAATCTAAAACAAAAATCCACACTGTATCACATTGTATGATTTTTAAGTAATTAATTTGCATTTTATTGCATGACATAAGTATTTGATACATCAGAAAAGCAGAACTTAATATTTGGTACAGAAACCTTTGTTTGCAATTACAGAGATCATACATTTCCTGTAGGTCTTGACCAGGTTTGCACACACTGCAGCAGGGATTTTGGCCCACTCCTCCATACAGACCTTCTCCATATCCTTCAGGTTTCGGGGCTGTCGCTGGGCAATATGGACTTTCAGCTCCCTCCAAAGATTTTCTATTGGGTTCAGGTCTGGAGACTGGCTAGGCAACTCCAGGACCTTGAGATGCTTCTTACGGAGCAACTCCTTAGTTGCCCTGGCTGTGTGTTTCGGGTCGTTGTCATGCTGGAAGACCCAGCCACGACCCATCTTCAATGCTCTTACTGAGGGAAGGAGGTTGTTGGCCAAGATCTCGCGATACATGGCCCCATCCATCCTCCCCTCAACACGGTGCAGTCGTCCTGTCCCCTTTGCAGAAAAGCATCCCCAAAGAATGATGTTTCCACCTCCATGCTTCACGGTTGGGATGGTGTTCTTGGGGTTGTACTCATCCTTCTTCTTCCTCCAAACACGGCGAGTGGAGTTTAGACCAAAAAGCTCTATTTTTGTCTCATCAGACCACATGACCTTCTCCCATTCCTCCTCTGGATCATCCAGATGGTCATTGGCAAACTTCAGACGGGCCTGGACATGCGCTGGCTTGAGCAGGGGGACCTTGCGTGCGCTGCAGGATTTTAATCCATGACGGTGTAGTGTGTTACTAATGGTTTACTTTGAGACTGTGGTCCCAGCTCTCTTCAGGTCATTGACCAGGTCCTGCTGTCTAGTTCTGGGCTGATCCCTCACCTTCCTCATGATCATTGATGCCCCACGAGGTGAGATCTTGCATGGAGCCCCAGACCGAGGGTGATTGACCGTCATCTTGAACTGCTTCCATTTTCTAATAATTGCGCCAACAGTTGTTGCCTTCTCACCAAGCTGCTTGCCTATTGTCCTGTAGCCCATCCCAGCCTTATGCAGGTCTACAATGTTATCCCTGATGTCCTTACACAGCTCTCTGGTCTTGGCCATTGTGGAGAGGTTGGAGTCTGTTTGATTGAGTGTGTGGACAGGTGTCTTTTATACAGGTAACGTGTTCAAACAGGTGCAGTTAATACAGGTAATGAGTGGAGAACAGGAGGGCTTCTTAAAGAAAAACTAACAGGTCTGTGAGAGCCGGAATTCTTACTGGTTGGTAGGTGATCAAATACTTATGTCATGCAATAAAATGCAAATTAATTACTTAAAAATCATACAATGTGATTTTCTGGATTTTTGTTTTAGATTCCGTCTCTTACAATTGAAGTGTACCTATGATAAAAATTACAGACCTCTACATGCTTTGTAAGTAGGAAAACCTGCAAAATCGGCAGTGTATCAAATACTTGTTCTCCCCACTGTATATATATATATATATATATACACATAAATATACATATATACATACACATATACATACATACATACACATCCTTTAAAAAAAAAAAATATTCCCCTTTATTACTTTCCAACCCCACCACCCTTTCCCTAATTGGAGTAAACTAGTGAACAACAATGCTTAGGCCTCTACTTCCAGCTTACATTTTAGCCCAATAGCATGTTAAATGAGATCATTCATTTCAATCATAAACCGACACATTTCTATACACCATATAAACTGACTAATTACACTGCTTTACAAGTAACCACAGATTTACATCACAAACCTGACGGTCCACTGCTTGTGGACGCACATGGCTCCTCTGTTGGTGTCTCACTCTCAGCCTCTACGTCCCCCTCAGCCTCTCCATCTCTCACTTTCCTGCTCTACTATGCCTTCACTCTCAGTCTATACAATGGACAAGTCTTCCTGCTCTCTCTTGCTCTCTCCACACCTGAACCCTCTGGCTCTGTCTGCCTTTCTGCCTTGTCTTTTCTTTCAACTTCTGAATAGAACATAACTTGCAGATCCATGTGAACGATACTGTTATGTTCCGCCTAAAGGAGTCCCACTAGAAAATGTGTTGGGTTACTTTAGTGTTCCACTTTGCCACTGTCTAATAACGGATGTAAAAAAAAGAAAAAAAGAACATGATTGCACAACTTTATTCAGTGATAATTATTTCAGACTCTGCATTTAGGGGGGCCACAAGGGGGTCCAAGCTTGTTGTCACAGGGCCACTGTCCCCCCCATCCCCCAGGAACCGCTAGTGTTACAGCCTAGCTCAGTGCTTTCTGTGGTGGTGGGGCAGCCAGTGAAAAATACGGAGCGTAGGGGTTGGTAATGTTCTCTAGTTGTGCCATGATTGGCTCAGTGTTGTGTCACTCATGGGGACACTACCTCACCGCAAAATCTACGGGGAGAGCTCGGAAATTCAAGCCCCTTAGGTGCTGCCATATAGTTAAATTAGAAGTGCCCATCCAAAAAGGCTCAAGGTCATTGTCCACAGATACAATTACGTAAAATCATGTTATATCTAGTAGCTTTGATTGGACTGATCATGTCAACATCATACATTCAAAATCTTAGCTAGCAAACTAGCAGTCATCATCATGAATCAAGTCGACAATCTACTGGCAAATCATTTTCAATCCTTGTCATATGAAGAGAAATTATGAAGAGAAATGATAGATAAAACATATCGGTGCTCATCGGCCATTGGACATAAACATTACACAACAAGTTGGAAATCGCAATTTTAACAATGAGTGGTTTGGAAGGAATCAGTGGCTAACTGCAAGCATTGCAAAGCAATCACTAGCCTGCTATTCAGTGGAGTGGATGTGTGGTTGAAGTCTGTGTTTAAGGGTCTCTTTTCCAAACTTAAAAGGATAAACATTCAACATTGGCATGCTGTCAATCCAGCATGACTTCTGCCGCTTTCAAAACAACTGGAAATCTCAGACTTCAGTGAGTTCAAGACAACTGGGAACTCTGAAAAAAAACTAGCTCCAACTGGGAAAATACATTTTGAACGGTCATCCAACTCGTAATTCCAAGTCGGGAACTCTGGCTTCTTTCTCGAGCTCCAACCTGAAGATCACTAACGTCATGATTTGACCTTGTTTTTACCGGGTTCACAGTTGTCTTGAAAGCACCATAAATCCAGAGAATGCCAGATTTTGATGACAAAGTTTGATGACAAAATTTGCCCATGAAGGACTGCCTCACAACCTTCCTGTTCAAGTGAGCACAGCACAACAAGGTGAGTTCAAAAATGTATTGTATGCTGCTGCATAAATTATGTAATATGCCAGGGAGATATGTAAACTGTAGCTAAGAAAGTAATACTAAGTGTATGTTGTGTAGTAAGCTGTTAGTAGCCCATGTGCCTCACCCTAATAATTTGGTCCCTTTTCCCCTCATAATTTAGCCTACTGTTCTGACATGGTGGTGCACATGTTGCCTATAGCCTGTTTTAGAGAAATATCATCATCGAATATTGTAAGAGCTTTCATTGTCTGCTTATATGCCCCCTTTATTTATCCTACAGTTCTGACTTTTGTGTTCAGGGAGAATACTGTAAGAACGGCCCATGTTCAGAATTCTGTCGCTGTACATTTCAAAAGTGCTGAACAAATAGTTATATTGACTACGTCTGTCCTAGCTCGCTCATTAATGTCTTAATCGAAATTACGGATTGCCTTTTATCCGCTCGTCATCCCCTTATGCCATAGTTTGTACATCTCAATTGTCAGTACAAACCACATTTGTTTAAGCAAGTCAGCCTTATCAGCTATGGTTTTTTTAAAGGCAGTAAATGAGGCTGAATTAACTGTTTCGCTGCCAGACAAGGCTCTGCTGATAGCCAGGTGTAACAGTGGTAAGGCGCAGTGGTCTAAGGCACTGCATCGCAGTGCTAACTGTGCCACTAGAGATCCTGGTTCGAATCCAGGCTCTGTCGCAGCCGGCCGCGACCGGGAGACTCATGGGCGGCGCACAATTGGCCCAGCGTCGTCCAGGGTAGGGGAGGGAATGGCCGGCAGGGATGTAGCTCAGTTGATAGAGCATGGCGTTTGCAACGCCAGGGTTGTGGGTTCGATTCCCACGGGGGGCCAGTATAAAAAAAAATAAAAAAAATAAAAGATATATTCACTAACTGTAAGTCGCTCTGGATAAGAGCGTCTGCTAAATGACTAAAATGTAATGTAAATGTAATGTAAATGTAAGGTGTTGGGACAGCTGTTGGGACAGCTTTATATAGGCACTAACAGTTTGTGGGCACCGTTTGTCACCGTTATAGTGCAATTAATGTATTGTTTAGTGTTGTGTTGTGGCTTTGCTGGCATGCATCTAAAACATTTGTTTTTAGTTTGCCCCACCAAGATTTACATGCTAAAATCGCCACTGGACACGCCATAACTTCGCCACACACCCCTCCCCTTCCTCTTGTTGCAACATTCTAAATTTTAGTCTAGACACATTATATTCACACATATTTTAGATGCTTTTCTCTGTAGCCTCTAATCAATCAGCTAGACATATTGCCATGCACGCTGCCCAAATTGCGGGATTCCCAAATAGGCATAGGCCTAATGCACCTGTGTTTGAAACAATCCACATCTTTTAAAAAGATAAGCTAATGATCCTCTTTGGCTAAGTCATGCTCTCTGGTGAAGTATTGTGAATGTTTTTATTTAGACAGGAGTAATTATATAATTTTGGCAAAACATCAATTAACTTTAGGGGAAGCCAGCATCCTAACAGTGCACTGTGCACCCGCCAACTTTCCTTTCCAGTTCGCAAGAGGCAGAAACCAGAGATCTGTATATAATGACGAGATGCTTATGTCTCCGCTCTAACAATGGGAGTCGTCCCAAAGGCAGGAAGGCAGGCGACAAGTTTAGGTCTGCATATTAATCCCATAGAAACGCATTGGGCTTATTCTGGACAGATTTTGGCGAGTGTGAGCCCCCTTGCTTCGCCTCTTCCTCTCTTCTGAAACTCAATTAAATTTCAATTTCAATTTAAGGGCTTTATTGGCATGGGAAACATATGTTTACATTGCCAAATCAAGTGAAATAGATAATAAACAAAAGTGCATTTTTTTTTTTTTTTTTTACAGTAAACATTATACTCACAAAAGTTCCAAAAGAATAAAGACATTTCAAATGTCATATTATGTGCAAATAGTTAAAGTACAAAAGGGAAAATAAATAAACATAAATATGGGTTGCATTTACAATGGTGTTTGTTCTTCACTGGGTGCCCTTTTCTTGTGGCAACAGGTCACAAATCTTGCACAAAACTCTCTCACTGGAGAAAGCATCCAAGTGAGCGAAACAGTGCCTCACTGCCTTACTATATTATATGTAGCCCATGTATCTGATGATGTCTGGCCAGAAATAGTACGACAGGCCATACTCTTTTGGTCCAGACAGCATCAGATACATGGTCTACACATACAGAGACAGAGGGGCGCTGTTTAGCTCGCTCGGATGCTTTGTCTGCTTTGATGTTGATTTTATTAGGATCTCTTTTAGTTCTCATTTGGACTAATCTTCCAAGAGCCCTTAAACATTCAAATACAATTTATAATACAATCAATTACATTTTCACATAAAACACACTGTTACAAACAACAGACTGACATATTGACCAGATAAATACTCTAACAGTCTAAAAGATGGATTGGTTCCTTCATCTACCATAGTCCTGCACAACCTTCCAATTTATTATATTTAAATAGTTCTAAAGTATTGTTTGAATTTATATATTGAAAGGTTTCTGGTTTTCTCAGATAAATTATTCAATTTCTTTATTGCTCTGAATCGAAATGTTATTTTGCCTATTTCTCTTTTCTGCCTGGATAACACATAGATGGTGGACAATATATTCCTAGTATTGACTGAATGTCTGTCTCTTACCAACTGAATACTGTTCTGAGATTGATGCGTCTTTCTGTTGACGTGCATCTCTGTCAAATAAATGACCAATATTTCTATATTTTATTTGGACCGGCAAAGAGGTGCGGTAGGGCGGGCCAGCCCTGCTTAATCAAATTTACGAACAACAATTGCAAACAAACACAGACAGGGATGCAGCAACATTTTAATGCATTCAACCCCATAGACATTCAGCTTCCCTGAGTTTATGCCTTTCATTCAAAGAAATACAACTGTATTCACTTCTTATGTTGTGGAGGAAATACAGTGGGGGAAAAAAGTATTTAGTCAGCCACCAATTGTGCAAGTTCTCCCACTTAAAAAGATGAGAGAGGCCTGTAATTTTCATCATAGGTACACGTCAACTATGACAGACAAAATGAGAATAAAAAATCCAGAAAATCACATTGTAGGATTTTTTATGAATTTATTTGCAAATTATGGTGGAAAATAAGTATTTGGTCAATAACAAAAGTTTCTCAATACTTTGTTATATACCCTTTGTTGGCAATGACACAGGTCAAACGTTTTCTGTAAGTCTTCACAAGGTTTTCACACACTGTTGCTGGTATTTTGGCCCATTCCTCCATGCAGATCTCCTCTAGAGCAGTGATGTTTTGGGGCTGTCGCTGGGCAACACGGACTTTCAACTCCCTCCAAAGATTTTCTATGGGGTTGAGATCTGGAGACTGGCTAGGCCACTCCAGGACCTTGAAATGCTTCTTACGAAGCCACTCCTTCGTTGCCCGGGCGGTGTGTTTGGGATCATTGTCATGCTGAAAGACCCAGCCACGTTTCATCTTCAGTGCCCTTGCTGATGGAAGGAGGTTTTCACTCAAGATCTCACGATACATGGCCCCATTCATTCTTTCCTTTACACGGATCAGTCGTCCTGGTCCCTTTGCAGAAAAACAGCCCCAAAGCATGATGTTTCCACCCCCATGCTTCACAGTAGGTATGCTCTTGTCCTTCTAGACCTGTCTGCTGCCTTTGATACTGTGAACCATCAGATCCTCCTCTCCACCCTCTCCGAGCTGGGCATCTCCGGCGCGGCTCACTCCTGGATTGCGTCCTGCCTGACCGGTCGCTCCTACCAAGTGGCGTGGCGAGAAGCTGTCTCCGCACCACGTGCTCTCACCACTGGTGTCCCCCAGGGCTCAGTTCTAGGCCCTCTCCTTTTCTCCCTATACACCAAGTCACTTGGCTCTGTCATATCCTCACATGGCCTCTCCTATCATTGCTACAATGACGATACACAACTAATCTTCTCCTTTCCCCCTTCTGATAACCAGGTGGCGAATCGCATCTCTGCATGTCTGGCAGACATATCAGTATGGATGACGGATCACCACCTCAAGCTGAACCCTGGCAAGACGGAGCTGCTCTTCCTCCCGGGGAAGGACTGCCCGTTCCATGATCTCGCCATCACGGTTGACAACTCCGCTGTGTCCTCCTCCCAGAGTGCGAAGAGCCTAGGCGTGACCCTGGACAACACCCTGTCGTTCTCCGCCAACATCAAGGCGGTGACCCGCTCCTGCAGGTTCATGCTCTACAACATTCGGAGAGTACGACCCCTGCCTTACACAGGAAGCGGCACAGGTCCTAATCCAGGCACTTGTCATCTCCCCGTCTGGACTACTGCAACTCGCTGTTGGCTGGCCTCCCTGCCTGTGCCATTAAACCCCTACAACTCATCCAGAATGCTGCAGCCCGTCTGGTGTTCAACCTTCCCAAGTTCTCTCACGTCACCCCCCTCCTCCGCACACTCCACTGGCTTCCAGTTGAAGCTCGCATCCGCTACAAGACCATGGTGCTTGCCTATGGAGCAGTGAGGGGAACGGCACCTCTGTACCTTCGGGCTCTGATCAGTCCCTACACCCAAACGAGGGCATTGCGTTCATCCACCTCTGGCCTGCTGGCTCCCCTTCCTCTGCGGAAGCATAGTTCCCGCTCAGCCCAGTCAAAACTGTTCGCTGCTCTGGCACCCCAATGGTGGAACAAGCTCCCTCACGACGCCAGGACAGCGGAGTCACTCACCACCTTCCGGAGACATTTGAAACCCCACCTCTTTAAGGAATACCTGGGATAGGATAAAGTAATCCTTCTACCCCCCCCCCAAACATTGTAAAGTGGTTATCCCACTGGCTATAGGGTGAACGCGCCAATTGGTGAGTCGCTCTGGATAAGAGCGTCTGCTAAATGACGTAAATGTGCCCTTGAGCAAGGCACTTAACCCTAATTGCTCCTGTAAGTCGCTCTGGATAAGAGCGTCTGCTAAATGACTAAAATGTAAATGTAAATGTGTTCTTTGGATGCAACTCAGCATTCTTTGTCCTCCAAACACGACGAGTTGAGTTTTTACCAAAAAGTTATATTTTGGTTTCATCTGACCATATGACATTCTCCCAATCCTCTTCTGGATCATCCAAATGCACTCTAGCAAACTTCAGATGGGCCTGGACATGTACTGGCTTAAGCAGGGGGACACGTCTGGCACTGCAGGATTTGAGTCCCTGGCGGCGTAGTGTGTTACTGATGGTAGGCTTTGTTACTTTGGTCCCAGCTCTCTGCAGGTCATTCACTAGGTCCCCCCGTGTGGTTCTGGGATTTTTTTTCTTGTGATCATTTTGACCCCCACGGGGGTGAGATCTTGCGTGGAGCCCCAGATCGAGGGAGATTATCAGTGGTCTTGTATGTCTTCCATTTCCTAATAATTGCTCCCACAGTTGATTTCTTCAAACCAAGCTGCTTACCTATTGCAGATTCAGTCTCGCAGCCTGGTGCAGGTCTACAATTTTGTTTCTGGTGTCCTTTGACAGCTCTTTGGTCTTGGCCATAGTGGAGTTTGGAGTGTGACTGTTTGAGGTTGTGGACAGGTGTCTTTTATACTGATAACAAGTTCAAACAGGTTCCATTAATACAGGTAACGAGTGGAGGACAGAGGAGCCTCTTAAAGAAGAAGTTACAGGTCTGTGAGAGCCAGAAATCTTGCTTGTTTGTAGGTGACCAAATACTTATTTTCCACCATAATTTGCAAATAAATTCATTAAAAATCTACAATGTGATTTTCTGGATTTTCTTTTCTCAATTTGTCTGTCATAGTTGACGTGTACCTATGATGAAAATTACAGGCCTCTCTCATCTTTTTAAGTGGGAGAACTTGCACAATTGTGGCTGACTAAATACTTTTTTTCCCCACTGTATGTTTGATTTGATACTGTATTTATTAACATGATCATGTCATTGTCACCAAGGCTCATGCAGCTCCAGTCATTGATCTCCGCTGTAATTATTCCATACTCTCTCTGTATAAACTCCTGCTTCCTCCTCTTCCTAATAAGTACACTCGTATTATGCCATACTCTCTCAGCAGAATAGTTCTGGACTGGGCACTCCACTGCCACAAAGCAGCCATTGTGTGACTGAGGCTGGGCTGATTGGCATTGACCCACTTGAACAACTCATTGGTTCAATCACGCCATGGGATCACACAGGGAATGAGGAGATCACTTCTTAATAAACATTCAGTAATTTCAATAGCAGCACACTGGATCCAAATCTAACAGTAGCCTATGCACTTGAATTCAGCAATAGTCTTCTACTTACTTCTTATTTGTATAAAAAAGTAATGTTAAATCTTCCAGTCTATTGCCATAATCCAAATGCAGAAGCATCTCAATTTATGGTTTATGCAACAGGCTGCATGTAGGCCTTTTGTCGCACATGTTCTGTGCCCTACATTCAGCCTAATGGATGACATGTAGACCTAAATCAGAGTTGCTAAATATAGAAAGTCGAATGCTTATGAACCATGTCCCAATCTGACTGTGTAGGTACCTCATATTTGTCCTTGTCAGCAAAGAAAAGTACAATGGCTTGCGAAAGTATTCACCCCCCCTTGGCATTTTTCCTATTTTGTTGCCTTACAACCTGGAATGATTTTTTGAGGGTTTGTATCGTTTAATTTACACAACATGCCTACCACTTCGAAGATGCAAAATATTTTTTCTTGTGAAACAAACAAGAAATAAGACAAGAAAAACAGAAAACTTGAGCGTGCATAACTATTTACCCCCCCCAAAGTCAATACTTTGTAGACCTTTTGCAGCAATTACAGCTGTAAGTCTCTTGGGGTGTGTCTCTATAAGCTTAGCACATCTAGCCACTGGGATTTTTGCACATTCTTCAAGGCAAAATTGCTCCAGCTCCTTCAAGTTGGATGGGTTCCGCTGGTGTACAGCAATCTTTAAGTCATACCACAGATTCTCAATTGGATTGAGGTCTGGGCTTTGACTAGGCCATTCCAAGACATTTAAATGTTTCCCCTTAAACCACTCGAGTGTTGCTTTAGCAGTATGCTTAGGGTCATTGTCCTGCTGGAAGGTGAACCTCCATCCCAGACTCAAATCTCTGGAAGATTGAAACAGGTTTCCCTCAAGAATTTCCCTGTATTTAGCGGCATCCATCATTCCTTCAATTCTGACCAGTGTCCCAGTCCCTGCCGATGAAAAACATCCTGTAGGGATGGTGTTCTCGGGGTGATGAGAGGTGTTGGGTTTGCGCCAGACATAGCGTTTTCCTTGATGGCCAAAAAGCTCAATTTTAGTCTCATCTGACCAGAGTACGTTCTTCCATATGTTTGGGGAGTCTCCCACATGCCTCTTTGCGAACACCAAACGTGTTTGCTTATTTTTCTCTTTAAGCAATGGCTTTTTTCTGGCCACTCTTCCGTAAAGCCTCTCTGTGGAGTGTACGGCTTAAAGTGGGTCCTATGGACAGATACTCCAATCTCCGCTGTGGAGCTTTGCAGCTCCTTCAGGGTTATCTTTGTCTCTTTGTTGCCTCTCTGATTAATGCCCTCCTTGCCTGGTCTGTGAGTTTTGGTGGGTGGCCCTCTCTTGGCAGGTTTGTTGTGGTGCCATATTCTTTCCATTTTTTATAATGGATTTAATGGTGCTCCGTGGGATGTTCAAAGTTTCTGATATTTTTTTATAACCCAACCCTGATCTGTATGACTCCACAACTTTGTCCCTGACCTGTTTGGAGAGCTCCTTGGTCTTCATGGTGCCGCTTGCTTGATGGTGCCCCTTGCTTAGTGGTGTTGCAGACTCTGCGGCCTTTCAGAACAGGTGTATATATACACTGAGATCATGTGACAGATCATGTGACACTTAGATTGTACACAGGGGGACTTTATTTAACTAATTATGTGACTTCTGAAGGTAATTGGTTGCACCAGATCTTATTTAGGGGTTTCATAGCAAAGGGGGTGAATACATATGCACGCACCACTTTTCCGTCATTTATTTTGTATAATGTTTTGAAACAAGTTATTTTCATTCCACTTCACCAATTTGGACTATTTTGTGTATGTCCATTACATGAAATCCAAATAAAAATCCATTTAAATTACAGGTTGTAATGCAACAAAATAAGAAAAACACCAAGGGGGATGAATACTTTTGCACGGCACTGTAAGCTTGACAATTCTCTGGAATTAATTATTTGTACCCTACTGTATCTGGCTGACAAAGCCAACACAATACATTATACTTATTCTTTAAACTAACAACTATACAGCTCATTAATAATGACATTCTGTAAGCATAGACAGGCTAGAATAGCTGTATTGATATGGAGTGCATTGTACAGTATGAGGTTGACTTGGTAAGAAAACAGAGCCATCAAACGAGCCAAAGAACAATATAGGAATAAGGTGGAATCATATTACACAGGCACGCCGCATGCAGCAGGGTCTGCAGTCCATTATGGATTACAAAGGTCTTCCCAACAATACCTCTCTACCAGACGAACACAATGTATTTCATGCAAGCTCCGACAATAACATCATGGCGGGTGTAAGGGCTGTCACCGACCCAGAGGACTGGGTGATCTCGCTCTCTGAGGCCGACGTGAGTAAGGTCTTTAATCAGGTAATCTCCCGCAAGGCCTGACGGTATTCCAGGGCGCATTTTCACAGTAATTTTCAACCTCTCCTTGTCCCAGTCTGTAATCCCCACGTTTTAAGATGATTCCTTTTCCCAAGAACTCTAAGGTGTCATGCCACAATGACTACCACCCTGTAGCACTCACATCTGTAATCATGAAGTGCTTTGAGAGACTGGTTATGGCACACATCAACTCCATCATCCAGACCCACTCCAATTGGCACAGCACCCCAACAGATCCATTGACAACGCAATCTCAACTGTGCTCCACACTGCCCTCACCTACGTAGATAAGAGGAATATCTATGTGAGAATGCTGTTCATTGACTACAGCTCAGAGTTCAACACCATTGTCTTCTCCAAACTCGTCACTAAGCTTACGACCCTGGGACTGAACACCTCCCTCTGCAACTGGATCCTGGACTTCCTGACGGGCTGTCCCCAGGTGGTGAGGGTAGGCTACAGAGGGTGGTGCGGACAGCCCAGTGCATCACTGGGACTGAGCTCCCTGCCATCCAGGACCTCTATTTCAGGCGGTGTGAAAAGAAGGCCCAGAAAATCGTTCAAGACTCTAACCACCCAAGCCATTGACTGTTCTCTCTGCTTCCGCACAGCAAGTGGTACCGGTGCATCAAGTCTGACAACAACAGGCTCCTGAATAGCTTATATCCCCAAGCCATAAGACTGCTAACCAAATAGCTAACAAAATGGCTACATGGACTATCGGAGTTGACCCTTCATTTTTTCAATGTCTATCCACACTCACAGAGCCCTACACACTCACGCACACTGACACTCCAACACAATGAAAGCCTCTCCAACATAATCCCGGAGGAATCAGGAATTCCCCAGGGCAGCTGTCTAGGCCCCTTACTTTTTTCAATCTTTACTAAACGACATGCCACTGGCTTTGAGTAAAGCCAGTTTGTCTATGTATGCAGATGACTCAACACTATACACATCAGCTACTACAGCGACTGAAATGACTGCAACACTTAACAAAGACTGCAGTTAGTTTCAGAATGTGTGGCAAGGAATAAGTTAGTCCTAAATATTTCCAAAACTTAAAGCATTGTATTTGGGACAAATCATTCACTAAACCCTAAACTTCCACTAAATCTCGGAATGAATAATGTGGAAATTGAGTAAGTTGAGGTGACTAAACTGTTTGGAGTAACCCTGGATTGTAAACTGTCATGGTCAAAACATATGGATACAACAGTAGCTAAAATGGGGAGAAATCTGTCCATAATAAAGCACTGCTCTGCCTTCTTAGCAGCACTATCAACAAGGCAGGTCCTACAAGCCCTAGTTTTGTCGCACCTGGACTACTGTTCAGTCGTGTGGTCAGGTGCCACAAAGAGGGACTTTAATTAGCATGTCAATCTCTCCTGGCTCAAAGTGGAGGAGAGATTGACTTCATCACTACTTGGATTTGTGAGAGGTATTGACATGTTGAATGTACCGAGCTGTCTGTTTGAACTACTGGCACACAGCTCGGACACCCATGCATACCCCGCAAGACATGTCGCCAGAGGTCTCTTCACAGTCCCCAAGTCCAGAACAGACTATGGCAGGCGGTACATTGAGCCATGACTACATGGAACTCTATTCCACATCAAGTAACTCATGCAAGCAGTAAAATTAGATTTTTTAAAACTGAGAAAAATACACCTTATGTTACTGTGAAGCAACACAAACACAGGCACAGACACATACACATACGATAACATATGCACTATACACACACGTACACATGGATTTTGTGTTGTAGATATGTGGTAGTGGAATGGGGGCCTGAGGGCACACACTTGGTGCGCTGTGAAATCTGTTGTGAATAAAATTGGATAACTGCCTTAATTTTGCCGGACCCCAGGAAGAGTAGGCAGCAGCTAATGGGGATCCATAATAAATACAAATACACAAACATTCACTTCATTATTTGCTCACACACATAATATGACCAGACATTTATACAGACTCTACTCAAACACACTCACATACAATCATCATATACGCTGCTGCTACTCTGTTTATCATATATTCTGATACCTAGTCACCTTACCCCTATACATACTGTATCTACCTCTATCACTCCAGTATCCCTGCACATTGTAAATATGGTACTGGACTGACTGACCCTGTACATAGTATGCTTACTTTCTCGTGTTCTTATTTAGTGTTCTTTTTCTACCTCACAGTGCATTCTGAAAGTATTCAGATCCCTTCTCTTTTTCCACATTTTGTTACGTTACAGCCTTATTCTAAAATTGATTTTTGTAAAAAATCTAAATCTATACACAATACCCCATAATGACAAAGCAAAAAATAATCAGAAATACCTTATTTACATAAGTATTCAGACCCTTTGCTATGAGACTCGACATTTAGCTCAGGTGTATCCTGTTTCCATTGATCATCCTTGAGATGTTTTTATACAACTTGATTGGGGTCCACCTGTGGTAAATTCAATTGATTGGACATGATTTGGAAAGCAACACACCTGTCTATATAAAGGTCCCACAGTTGACAGTGCATGTCAGAGCAAAAACCAAGCCATGAGGTCCAAGGAATTGTCCGTAGAGCTCTGACACAGGATTGTGTCGAGGCACAGATCAGGGGAAGGGTACCAAAACATTTCTGCAGCATTGAAGGTCCCCAAGAACGCCAGTAGCCTCCATCATTCCTTAAATGGAAGAAGTTTGGAACCATAAAGACTCTTCCTAGAGCTGGCCGCCCGGCCAAACTGAGCAATCGGGGGAGAAGGGCCTTGGTCAGGGAGGTGACCAAGAACCCAATGGTCACTCTGACAGAGCTCCAGAGTTCCTCTGTGGAGATGGGAGAACCTTCCAGAAGGACAACCATCTCTGCAGCACTCCATCAATCAGGCCTTTATGGTAGAGGGGTCAGACTGAAGCCACTCCTCAGTAAAAGGCACATGACAGCCCGCTTGGAGTTTGCCAAAAGGCACCTAAAGGACTCTCAGACCATGTGAAACCAAGGTTGAACTCTTTGGCCTGAATGCCAAGCGTCACATCTGGCACCATCCCTACGGTGAACCATGGTGGTGGCAGCATCATGATGTGGGGATGTTTTTCAGCGGCAGGGACTGGGAGACTAGTCAGGATCAAGGGAAAGATGAACGGAGCAAAGTACAGAGAGATCCTTGATGAAAACCTGCTCCAGAGCGCTCAGGACCTCAGACTGGGGCGAAGGTTCACCTTCCAACAGGACAACGACACTAAGCACACAGCCAAGACAACGCATGAGTGGCTTCGGGACAAGTCTCTGAATGAGCCCGGACTTGAACCCGATCTAACATCTCTGGAGAGACCTGAAAATAGCTGTGCAGCGACGCTCCCCATCCAACCTGACAGAGCTTGAGAGAATCTGCAGAGAAGAATAGGAGAAACTCCCCAAATACAGGTGTGCCAAGCTTGTAGCGTCATACCTAAGAAGACTTGAGGCTGTAATCGCTGCCAAAGGTGCTTCAACAAAGTACTGAGTAAAGGGTCTGAATACTTACGTAAAGGTGATATTTCAGTTTTTTACTTTTAATTCATTTGCCAAAAAATCTAAACCTGTTTTTGCTTTGTGATTATGGGGTATTGTGTGTAGATTGATGAGGGGAAAAAACAATTTAATCAATTTTAGAATAAGGCTGTAATGTAACAACATTTGGAAAAAGTCAAGGGGTCTGAATACATTCCGAATGCATTGTATGTTATTTTTAGTATTACGTTGTCATTGATTACTGCATTTTTGGGTTTAGAGCTTGCAAGAACGTTAATTCACTGTACTTGTGCACGTGACATTAAAACAAAGAAAAACACAGATTGTCTGTCTTTTTATCCTTAACTGTGTGGAGTGTGTGGACTTTTTGGAGAGGAGCATCTCTGTCAACACTGCATTGAGTGTGAATACCAGTGTGTAAGAAGTCACTTCAGGCTCCTTATGCGTGTAAATCTTCTTAATTGGGCAAATAAAACATGAACTGACTCGTATAAGTATTTTCCCACTGAAAAAGCTCCTATAGTGACAGACAACATAACATAGAAGGTGAAATAAGCCACAACACCACTCCTGGTAAAGATTACCAGCTTTCTCTTTTTATTGAAAAATATAGCTGTTATTTCAGAGGAGGAAGAGTGATGGAGGTAAATAGATATTAATAAACAGTAGAACGAGAGATAAAGGAGAGGAAAATAAAAATAGAACATACATGGCATAAAAACTATAGCCACAGAATAATTTGTTTTAAACATTCTACAGCTGAACATTCTACAGCTGAGGCTGTTCTTTTTCACAATCCTTTCCCCATTTCACCACTCTCCCCACAACAGGCATCAGGCCAGGGCACTGAAATCTGCTTGCAGTTCAAATTAACTTTACCTTCTGATGGCTCTTACATTAGCGTCACTATGCCATAATGCCTGTAATGAAACATAACAATAGTCACCGTTTTTCATAGATGACACAATTAGTATTTATCTACTTTGCTTCAGTAGCTAATAAAATGGTGGTGAATAGGAAGGAGTGTTTTGATAGAAAATTAAGGTTTTTTATAAAGTATCCCCATATTGGGTAAGAACAGGTAAGGGATTGCAGCAGCTCAACCCACTTTCCATGGACAGATTCTATAACAAATGGAAGAAGCAACTGAGTTTAAAATAATAACACAAAGCAATCCCAAATTTGGCCCATTTACAAATGAACAGTGTGAGGCCTGACACTTATTGTAAGTAGCCTATACTGCCGTAGCCTGTAAATGTGTCATTCAAAAATCAAGAAGCAATATCAAAATGTCAGAGGATGACTATTATATACTTGGCACATTTCCACCTGGTCGTTTTAAATCAATGAACCGTACTGATCTCTCTTTAATACATACATGTACACATGGCTAAGTGATGTCACATCCTGGCATTATGTCCCTCCCCTCACTTAATACCATAGAATAATGTGCTCCCCACTCGACCAATCAACCAACGTCATAACAGGAAACAAAAACAGTGCTCCCCAGTGTCACATATGGCACAAATGTAATTTCCTCTCACAAGCATAAAGGCAATAGATTACTCAGGGATCCAGGAAGGGGTGAGCAGGTACTTCCTGCTTTACCATAACAGATGAGATTATAATCTGACCAAATTAATGAACATGAGTGAGGAACCTATAGTCACACTGCATGCATCTCAAAAGGCACCCTATTCGCTATATAGTGCACTTCTTTTGACCAGAGTCTTATGGGCCTTGGTCAAAAGTAGTGCTCTATATAGGGAATAGGGTGCCATTTGGGACGCACCAACTGTGGGAGAAACTAAACAGGCGCACCTGCCCTTTCCTTCCCCAGGCATGTGACTCATGAATGGATGAGTCGTTGGTTCGGTTACCGACCATTTAGCCAAATAGGTTTATGAATGAGAGGGTGGAGTGAAGCCAGATGGTGTTGATTCAGTCTGCTCCTACAGTAGCCCAGGCCTGCGTGGTGCAATGGAGAGAGGAGGGTAACAGTCACTTATCACTAGTGTTCTCTTATTACTTTTATCCTCCTCCATTCAGATGTCACTGCTCTCTTTCTCCTAACCTGCTGATCCTACAAGCCTGTGGTGTGTGGGGCAAGAGATGACCACATACAGATATAATATCTTAATTAGATCACCCTGTTATGCAGGAAATTTAAAACGTGTAGTGTATTTAAAGTTTAAAAAGGCTTCTGAAGTTTGTAATTTCCACTTTGAAATGTTGATGTTAATTAATTATAATCCACATAATAATTCACATTTCCTGTTGCTGCAGGATTATTTGTAGCAAACTGCCTCAAATTAAGATCCTACATCTGTAGACATGACAGTCTCCTACTGTACGGTCACTACTCTTGTTCACAACCACTTTCTCTGCTCCTGTAAGTTATGTTTTTTTAAATCGGTTTCTAAACATTTGTACAATAAAAGTGCTACTGGACACGAAAGCTCCAACAAAAAGGCAAAAAAAGAAAAAATGTACACGAAAAAAATTGTGTGATTATGTACAAAAACTAGTGTTTTAGGGAGTGAGCTATGTTGCTACACCTTGGCGGTGCTAGCAGGGGAGATATGACTGAGATCAGTGTTGTTGTTGTGTGTGTTTCTATGTTTCTACTGAGTCCATTGATCTGAGCTAACAAAGTGTCATGGACTCATGGCCAAACAACTCCAAAGCTAAGGCCTAAGTTGGCTCACTGGATCGGCTAGTACCTTAGGATTGGATGAACTAAAGAAGATCACCAAAATCCACCCTAACTTTAACAAAACTCCCTATAATCAAAATGATGGTGACTTAAAAACAGGGCACATCCAATAAGGACAGATCATACTAAATCGTAAGTAGTTACTAACAAATTAAACTGAAACCAACTGTTGGATCATTTATGACTTCAGAGTGTGTTGGATGTATAGAGCATGTTAAGTGAACTGGTCCATTTTAGTGAACAGGTGAGGACAATAAAGCTGACTAATGGTTGGAATAATGAACAACCAAGTTGTGACATTGATTAAGAACCTGCTAGAAGACCAATTTATCAATTCTGTATGTGCGTACAATGTATAAACATAGGAAGAAGAAAAACATCTTTAACCTTCTGAATATTAACAAACAAATATTTTAACTGCATCTCACGATTCTCACCTCACTCAACACACACATACACATACAATTCATTCAAGGCCCCAAGGCTACTTGGCTATGCTAGCTAAACCCTGGGATACTTTTATCTTCTTTTATTTTTCCCTTTCCCTCTTCCTTCCTCCAAAGCTGTGTGAGAAACATACTGTTCAGTCCATGACATCATATGACCCGGCCTCCACCTAACGCGTCACACCTCCCTCGAGGAGGACTGCCGTGTGATCAAAAGTGACCTCGGTCAACCTCCATACTTCCACTTTTAAAGAATGTGACAATCAGTGTGAAGACCGCTGGTTGGCTTTCCCTTCCTTATTAATGCGCTATAAGGTATATGTTAGGGAAGGGAAATCCTCTGGATGAAAAGACAATGGGGGTGTGGGTGGGATATGTTAAGTTTGATATGAGTGGATATGAGGGTTGAGATCCTTGAGATTTGCCCCCTTATAAGGATAAACACACTGTGATGACGTATTGGAACTGGGATTAGATCATCATAATGACAGATCGTATTTCTACAAAAGGAAAACCTCAAACCAATAACTGGTGTCTCAGAGCGGTGTGTGTGTGTACTGGAATTCTGTAATGGCTAGAGTAAAAGGACTCATAGGACAATAACACACACCTAGCCAAAGTGGAGTGAATAAGGCTCAGTAACAGATGGTGCGTGATTGTATCCTAATACAGGAAGTAATAGCAGAATAAGGTGTGCACATAGAGCTTCTCTGGATAGATCCATATGTAAAAATGTAGGGGTTTTTCATCTTCATCGTGCTCCCAACCCTTCCCTTCCCTCCCAGGCTTGTACTAGCTTCAAAAACCCATGAAGAATACTTGTCTCCCTCTGTGTCCTCGCAAACCACGTTCTGGTGTCCTTATAAAGCACGTTCTGTGGCGGTGGTGTTACAGCCCTGTTCTGTTTTACACCCTGATTTCATCTTCGTCCTCGTCCATGAAGGAGAAGTCTTTGTCGTCCTCCCCCCCACCCCCCGGAGAGCTGTACTTGGCGCTGTCCGTGTCCCCCTCCTGCAGGTGGTTGAGTGGTTTCTCCTCAAGAGTGGCGGAGCCGGAGGAAGAAAAAGAGCAGCTGTCCAGGTGGCTGTGGGGGTGGTAGTTCCTGGGAGGGGTGTAGGGGGGGTCGGACATTATTTTCTGCTGGGGATAGATGCTGCGTGGGGGCCTGACTGGCGGCTGTAGATCCACCTGGTCCTTGACATCGTCCTCCGTAGTGGGAGGACTGATGGGGGGTGACCCACGGCCCTCGCTGCCCTTCCCCTCCTCGTACCCCAGGTCGTCCTCCTCCCAGCCCTTCTTCTCCATGACGCTGAGGATGTCCCCCAGCATGGAGGGACCCAGGTCGATGTGGAACGACATGATGGACTCCGCGTGCTTCATCCCACCACCCCGAGGATGGGACGGTGGCAGGTCAGTCAGTTCGCCAAAGCTCCGCTCGTCGAATTCCAGGTCCATGGCCGCGGCGCCGTTGACCGGTTTGCTGATTCCGTCGACCTCGGGCAGCTTCTTCAGAGGGCTGGAGGAGACGCTCTTGGGCATCCGGTGACCACCGCCCATCCTGCCCGCATCCTCGTTGTTGAGGTAGGGAAGGGAGATGGCGCTCTTCACAACGTTTGGCGAGCCACCAGGGGGTGCCAACGCGTTCTCGTAGTTGTCGCCGCGGTTCACCGACTGGGAGCGCTTGCTGCTCCTGAAGGTTCGGGACAGCAGACCTGGTTTTGAGACAGGTCCAGGGGAGCTCTGCTGCACCTCTGGAGCTGGTTCTTTAGGGGGCTCCCCAGACCGGGTACTGAGGAACGAGGTGTCCCCGAAGGCATCCCCGCCACGACCCACATGCATGGTGTGTCTGAAGTCCCCGAGAGGGGCGCTGATCATCTCTGCAGTCAGGTCGGCCCGGGAGCGACGCTTGGACTGGTTCGAGGTTAGCTGCTTGAGGATCGGCATGGTGATGTCTGATGAAGTCTCTCTGATATAACACTCCACAGGAACAGAAATGATTCAACAAAGAAACACCTGGTTGGTGCTAAGAGTTATGAGATGTTTGTGTCTTTCTCAGGTTTAATTGTAAATTGTGTTGTCAAGGCAAGGATAGATCCAGGTGTCTGGAGTACACAGCCATTGTGGTCCTTCAAACAGCTATGTTGAGGTCTGGTCCAGATAAATCCCCAAATCAACCTAAGGGAAAAACAGAAGAGAGGACACATTAAAACCACATTGCAAGACCTATGCAAATCAACTCAGATTCTCAAAGTTGGAAGGGAACATGGAAACTAACTACAACTTAACACAGAGTAGCTTTGTCATGTGTCATTTTATTCCTTTGGAGAGGAAGCAAGCAACTGGAAATGACAGCAAACAGCAATTATTTCCAATAGCTGCTGACTACATCTGAGGCACAGAATCAAGACAACTTTCTTAATCTATGCCGCTCTGCCTCAAACGTGGAAAGTTTTGTTGCTAGGCCGGGGCTTTGAAATAAAACCTCCAGTTGAGTGGTTCAGTTCTTTCTCACTTAACTAGAACTCGTTAACCTTCCAAGTTCTAAAAAAGGGGAAACACACAAGTCATTGATTGTAATACATTGGTATTCATGCCAATACGTTTTCTTAAATGGCACTTCCAAGTTCCCATAAATGTTGAAATATTGTTTTAAAAATGGCAGCTGGAATATTAATCAGTTTGGCTTTAACATTTCTAAGGCAGCTGTCTGTCGTCTGAAGTCCGTGCTGCCAATACAGTACTCTGCTCCACTGGTGCAGTTCCCATTTGGGCCCCTGCATGCTTCCCTTTCTGTTACATAACCCTACAGTCACAGGATACTGGGAGCCCAGTGGCTCCAGCTGCCAGGGATAAAGACAGGATGGAAAAAAGAATGGAGAGGAACGGCATTTCTTCAGCAGCTTGGATTAACTTAGAGCAACAGCTCAGAAGTATTGACTGTCACTGACTGACTGACTATCGTTCTGCTCGAACCCTTCTGTCACTGGCAGATCAACTTGGTCTTAGCTTTCTCTCTCTCTCTGTGTGGCTCTCACAGTTTTCAGACACCTTCAAGAGGTCGTTCAAAGCCTAGTCACCAGTGACTTGCATTACTGCACCACTGAAAGCATGGTGTGACTGACCACTGTGTTCCGAACTTAAGTCGTGATTAGAGTCAGGGACCCTGATAAGGCTACAGGACTGCCATCGGGATATGATTTACTGCTTAAGTGCTCTGGAATTCATAGCAGATACTTTGATCTGCAGCCTGGCAGCACTATGATCTATTACTCAATAAGCCAGACAATATGGGCCGTTTCAGAAGCTGGTGATATGGGCCATTTCAAGAGGAGTATCCACTTACCCAGGCCAATCTGTCTTCGTTGTCACCATCGACCCCGCAATGAAACACTATCTCAAAACATAACGGTGTGAGTGGACAGAGGCGCAAAGTTGGCGTCTTTTCGTATTTTCCCTCACGTAGGGCAGCAGCCTGCAATAGAGCCTAGTAGGCACATGAGTAGGCCTAGGTGACATCAACAACGGTTTCAATTGTGGCTGCTAGGCAATATTCCAATCGTTCTCTTGTGTTCCAACCAGAGCGCACACGTGCACACACACACACACGTCACAGGCCTACCCTCCAGTCTCTATGTGTTCATACCTCTGGATGAATGGGGCATCAGGCAACAATATTCCAAAGCAACATCACCCTCGAAAACAACAATGGCCCATTCAACTGAAAAGGCAACTGTAGCAGCAGAGAGAACAGACAGCTTTTTGATAGATGCGTTAAAACCAGTTCTTCTCCTTTCAAAAGGACAGAACATCCCTAAGGACAATTCAATTATCTTACATTTACATTTTAGTCATTTAGCAGACGCTCTTATCCAGAGCAACTTACAGTTAGTGCATACAATTTTTCATACTGGCCCCCCGTGGGAATCGAACCCACAACCCTGGCGTTGCAAACGCCATGCTCTACCAACTGAGCTACATCCCTGCAGGCCATTCCCTCCCCTACCCTGGACCAATTGTGCGCCGCCCCATGGGTCTCCCGGAATAATCTGTCCTTAGTCATAAGGACTGTGAGTGTGTAGAGGTTTTGCCCCCTCAATAAATAATTTCCATTTAGACACAAACACAATGACAACTTTATGAGCAAGGAGACAAAAACTGAGCATGAATGACTGCACAAGAGGTTTGCAAAAGTAGAAACTTAATACAAACTATTACACACCTTTTGACCAACAACTGAAACACTTTAGCCATTATGAAAGCGCAAACTGCTCCAAAACAACCAAACGAATTAGCTCGGCCATCACAGCTTTCAAGGGACACAATTGTGAAACCTCACATTGTGCTGTTGTGGCTAAGAAAGTCTTAAGTAGGCCTTGCTTACATTACTACAGGGTGATCCATCATTACCTATTATTAGCCTGACACATTATTACACAACTCACTATGCATGAGACCACAATCCTCCAGCCAGTCTGCTTCTTCTCTATATGCCAGCCTGTCGGCGGCTCTGTCTCATTCAATGTGCAGGCCTATGACCTGAGCTGTGCTCTCCTGTAGTGTACCACTGCAGGCAAAGGCCAACCCACTTATATAATCGTAACACTTTAATACAACAACACGTTGCTTGCCAATCGTAGTGTAAGATTTAATATGTTGACATTTTCAATAAGTCTGAAAAAGCAAAAGCAAGAAATGACTCCCAATTTATAACATGTCACTGTCAACAATAGCAGTTAAGTTTACTACCTGGTAATAGCCTACACTGAGACAGTGCCCATGCCCATGCTTGCAAGGCCAGCGGAAGCAGTCAACTAGGGAGCCTTGGCAACATGGATCCACAACAGAGAGTGCCCTGTCCTGGACTTCAGTCAAGACTCCTCATGTGTCCCTCCCTGCCCTTAACTAGTTCTCTGCCCATGTCTCCATGGCGACCTTAGGCCTAGTACTGCTTGGCTTCCCAGCTAGCTAACTTCCTGCCTGTCTGTAAGCCTCAGAGCGGGGCCCTTATCCCCTCCAGGGTGACATCACCTTTTCCTAATGGATTAACTAAGGCTGCCTGCCTTAGAACCATCTCTCAGTCCCAAATGGAATCCTATCCTCTATGGGTTCTGGTCAAAAGCAGAGCTCTATAAATGGAATACGGTGCCATATGGGACACATCCCAATGTCTCAGTCCCTGCCTGTTGGGCTCAGAGTGGAATAAGACGTATAAAACAATGACCACAATACAACTGCTAAACTAGAGAGGGAATGGAATGCGTTTGATGTGATGTGATGCATCATTAGAAGACATTCATACACAGGATAAAAGAACACAGTGTGTTCTCCTCAAATATTAAAAAGTGACAAACTTCACACCTTGGGTCGTTATAGGAAATGGCCCATAAGGGCCCCAGTGTGTGTTCGGGAGAAGAGTTACCACCACGGTATTACCACTTGGTGCCATTAACACATGCATGACAAAGGGGAGGAGAAGACTCCAGGCAGCGCTGTCATCTTCAATTACATCCATTCAATATGAGTTTACATAAATCATGCAAGCTATATGAAGCCACACAGACATTCCACATGCAGCTCACAACAACATTCCAAACTGCTTGCCTATTTGCAGCCCCTTCATTGCAGGCCAGGGGCAACAAAGCTGGGCAGTTTACTTTGAGCACCATTTCACCTCAGTGAAAAGTCTAGACAAGTATAAAAATACTACTAAAAATGAAAGCCAGGCCATTTGCTCTTTGCCTAGGACGTCATGCATGGGTAAGAGTAGTCACTGGGGAATCGACTGAACCGAGCTGTATGTCCCAAAATATGCTGCTACACATACACACACACACACACACACACACGTGGTTCTAAGAACACAGCCGGGGTCTGGATTCCATCTCAGTAATCTTTCAAATGTTGCTCAGAGCTGGACTAGTTGAGCAGACCATGCTAGTTAGCAATGCAAATAGTCCGGGTAGCCATGATTAGCTGTTCAGGAGTCTTATGGCTTGGGGGTAGAAGCTGTTAAGAAGCCTTTTGGACCTAGACTTGGCGCTCCGGTACCGCTTGCCGTGTGGTTTCACTGCGGCTTAGATGGTACAATGATTCTCTACACTATACTATCTGATTTTGTCACATAAACTGAAATTAGGCAAACTATTAGAGTTTTAGCAACCAGGAAATGGCAGAGTGATTTCTGCATAGTGCAAATTTAAGCACTCAAAGCATCACATGACAGCAGATCCAACTGGCAGAAAGGTCTATGAATGATTAACAGCTTCTTAAGTCGCCCTCAGCCCCAGGGCACCAACATAGAGGATGACGTCATAAAATGTCTGATTCATACTATAAGGCTAACCCGACCCGTACTGTGCTATCTTGGATATTTTTCTCTTCACATTTTCCTTTCTAGCATGGTTCCTGGAACTATGGTGGATGTGTAAAGCGGCCAGCCCAGTACAGCTTAGCTTGTACTGTTAATCAGGAACGTCCCCATTAACTTTTACATCACACACAATCAACCTCTTACTCTGATAATCCTCCTGGGTCACAAGCTAGGCCACAATCCTACAACAATGTTCCAATCATGTTCCACACCGATTACTGTCCCTCTTTGGAAATGTCATCCATGTTGTCAAGTCAATCCTCCGTCTCTCCTTTCACAGCTGGACCACCTTCGCAGTCCACAACTCTGCAAGTTGTATTTTAGGGCCCTTTACATTTTTCAAAGGAAAGACAGAGAGAGAACATTACTTTTTCACTAGGCGGTCACTGTACCTGTACACAGCCCATTTGTAATTAGCCCACCCAACTACCTCATCCCCATATTGTTATTTATTTTGTTCATTTGCACCCCAGTATCTCTATTTGCACATCATCTTCTGCACATCTAAGTGTTAATACTAAATTGTAATTATTTTGCACTATGGCCTATTTATTACCTTACCTCCATAACTTACTACATTTGCGCACACTGTATATAGATTTTCTATTGTGTTATTGACTTTGTTTTGTTTTACCCCATATGTAACTCTGTGTTGTTGTTTTTAAATCGCACTGCTTTGCTTTATCTTGGCCAGGTTGCAGTTGTAAATGAGAACTTGTTCTCAACTGGCTTACCTGGTTAAATAAAGGTTAAATAAAAAATAAATTAAAAAAGGTGCTGGTGGTGTATTGTGAATAGAGTTAGTGGATCTTACGCAACTGCAGAGGCACTGTAACATACTTTATGCCCAGTCAGATATTCAATTCTGACTGGGCATAGTCACATTTTAGTTTACATTAACAATGTTATAGGCTTTTAACTGTTAATAAGATAAACAAATAAAAAGCTGACATCCTTGTGCCATAAGTAGCTCTATATCAACAACAACCTAACTGCTAACTGTGCCACTAGAGATCCTGGTTCGAATCCAGGCTCTGTCGCAGCCGGCCGCGACCGGGAGACTCATGGGCGGCGCACAGTTGGCCCAGCGTCGTCCAGGGTAGGGGAGGGAATGGCCGGCAGGGATGTAGCTCAGTTGATAGAGCATGGCGTTTGCAACACCAGGGTTGTGGGTTCGATTCCCACGGGGGGCCAGTATAAAAAAAATATTTAAAAAATGTATTCACTAACTGTAAGTCGCTCTGGATAAGAGCGTCTGCTAAATGACTAAAAATTTAAATGTAAAAAAAAAAAAAAAATCTAGTTTCCTTTCAGGGTTCCACAACCATTGCTCATACTACATGCTCCCAATATGTCAGCCATGTTCGTGTAAACTCTATTTCATGGGCTAACACAGTAGTTATGTTAGACATGGTATATTACATTACCCATGTTAAGTTAAAATCACATCTGGACGGTGCCTTGTCCTGGTCTTGCACTGTGAAGGCTAAAGCCCTGCTAAACTTTCCATGCTAAAGCTTGCTGCAAGCTGTTACGGCCCATCAATAAAATGACCAATGAATCAATCAATGGCACTGCGTAACCATGGCAACAAGTTCACAACAGTGTCAAAGAACTCAGGTGCCATCAGGGACCTCATGGGGCCCTGCAGGTTCAAACATATCACAACATGCTGCTGTATACACCCTTATGCTATACTAGGGAAATTGTGTTTCCATAGCTAGGGCTGACAGTGTGGACTTGTGAAGAGCAGAATCAACAACCTCTGCATAAGCAAAACAGTTGCTTTGTGAGAAGGTGTTAAAGTTTACAGTTAGCCATTGTTATGTAAATGAAAGATGAAAAGTACCAGTGGCCTGGCTTTGGCCAAAGTGTGAGCAGGTCTGCTGGAGCCATGGCCCAGTGAGACACAGTGTCGGCCCGCTTAGATGGAAACAGAAAAGTCTGAGCCTTTTGGGTAAAACACTGGCGTAAATCCTATATGGAAATGTACCATTAAGGACACTACTGTAGGTCAGCAGTGAAACAGACATGCAACCCAACCTATATGGGCTTTGGTAGTTGATCGTTTTCACCAGCAATAATAGGGAGACCTGACTAGCACGTTGCTAGTTCTTCAGGTTGATGGATAGACCTATACCTCCCTGCAAGTTAAATACAAACCATTGAATCTAAGCCAAACAATTATTGACCAATATTGCGACCTGGATATGTTTCCAATAAATGTCCAACAGTATCCTTACATGGTGAATTCAGGGCAATGTACGTAGGCAGTGTTGTAGAATGATGTCAATATCAAATCAAGTATAATCTGATAATGGCCATGTAAACAGAATAATCATTCTGGGCGCAGTGTCACATGTACATAAATTATTTTGTCTACGTAATGTCCCATTGTTCTCAGAGTAGCTACAGTTGAAGTCGGAAGTTTACATACACTTAGGTTGGAGTCATTAAAACTTGTTTTTCAACCACTCCACAAACGTCTTGTTAACAAACTATTGTTTTGGCAAGTCGGTTAGGACATCTACTTTGTGCATGACACAAGTAATTTTTCCAACAATTGTTTACAGAGATTATTTCACTTATAATTCACTGTATCACAATTCCAGTGGGTCAGAAGCGTACATACACTAAGTTGACTGTGCCTTTAAACAGCTTGGAAAATTCCCAAAAAATTATGTCATGGCTTTAGAAGTTTCTGATAGGCTAATTTACATCATTTGAGTCAATTGGAGGTGTATCTGTGGATTTATTTCAAGGCCTACCTTCAAACTCAGTGCCTCTTTGATTGACATCATGAGAAAATCAAAATAAATCAGCCAAGACCTCAGAAAATAAAATGGTAGACCTCCACAAGTCTGGTTCAGCCTTGGGAGCAATTTCCAAACGCCTGAAGGCACCACGTTCATCTGTACAAACAATAGTATGCAAGTATAAACACCATGGGACCATGCAGCCGTCATACCGCTCAGGAAGGAGATGCGTTCTGTCTCCTAGAGATTAACGTACTTTGGTGTGAAAAGTGCAAATCAATCCCAGAACAACAGCAAAGGACATTGTGACATTGTGACAAAGGACAGGGTCCCCTGTAGCTCAGTTGGTAGATCATGGCGCTTGCAACGCCAGGGTTGTGGGTTCGTTTCCCACGGGGGGCCAGTATGGAAAATGTATGCACTCACTAACTGTAAGTTGCTCTGGATAAGAGCGTCTGCTAAATGACTAAAATGTAAAAAAAAAATTAAAAAAAATGAAGATGCTGGAGGAAACGGGTACAAAAGTATCTATATCCACAGTAAAACGAGTCCTACATCGACATAACCTGAAAGGCCGCTCTGAAGAAGCCACTGCTCCAAAACCGCCATAAAAAAGCCAGACTACGGTTTGAAACTGCACATGGGGACAAAGATCTTACTTTTTGGAGAAATGTCCTCTGGTCTGATGAAACAAAAATAGAACTGTTTGGCCATAATGACCATCGTTATGTTTGGAGGAGAAAGGGGGTGGCTTGCAAGCCGAAGAACACCATCCCAACCGTGAAGCACGGGGGTGGCAGCATCATGCTGTGGGGGTGCTTTGCTGCAGGAGGGACTGGTGCACTTCACAAAATGGATGGCATCATGAGGAAGGAAAATTATGTGGATATATTGAAGCAACATCTCAAGACATCAGTCAGGAAGTTGTCCTCTGTAGCTCAGCTGGTAGAGCACGGCGCTTGTAACGCCAAGGTAGTGGGTTCGATCCCCGGGACCACCCATACACAAAAATGTATGCACGCATGACTGTAAGTCGCTTTGGATAAAAGCGTCTGCTAAATGGCATATTATTATTATTATATTATAAGTTAAAGCTTGGTCGCAAATGGGTCTTCCAAATGGACAATGACCCCAAGCATACTTCCAAAGTTGTGGCAAAATGGCTTAAGGACAACAAAGTCAAGGTATTGGAGTGGCCATCACAAAGCCCTGACCTCAATCCTATAGAACATGTGTGGGCAAAACTGAAAAGGCGTGTGCGAGCAAGGAGGCCTACATACCTGACTCAGTTACACCAGCTCTGTCAGGAGGAATGGGCCAAAATTCACCCAACTTATTGTGGGAAGCTTGTGGAAGGCTACCCAAAATGTTTGACCCAAGTTAAACAATTTAAAGGTAATGCTACCAAATACTCATTGAGTGTATGTAAACTTCTGACCCACTGGGAATGTGATGAAAGAAATAAAAGCTGAAAGAAATAATTATCTCTACTATTATTCTGACATTTCACATTCTTAAAATAAAGTGGTGATCCTAACTGACCTAAAACAGGGAATTTTTCCTAGAGTAAACGTCAGGAATTGTGAAAATGTATTTGGCTAAGGTGTATGTAAACTTCCGACTTCAACTGTACTTGCCATTGTCATCATAACCTGTTGTTCCAGTTTCTCTTCATAACCAGTGGGTTGGTATGTTATTTGAGGCTATCCTTTATGAGAGAGAGAGAGAGAGAGAGAGAGAGAGAGAGAGAGAGAGAGAGAGAGAGAGAGAGAGAGAGAGAGAGAGAGAGAGAGAGAGAGAGAGAGAGAGAGAGAGAGAGAGAGAGAGAGAGAGAGAGAGAGAGAGAGAGAGAGAGAGAGAGAGAGAGAGAGAGAGAGAGAGAGAGAGAGAGAGAGAGAGAGAGAGAGAGAGAGAGAGAGAGAGAGAGAGAGAGAGAGAGAGAGAGAGAGAGAGAGAGAGAGAGAGAGAGAGAGAGAGAGAGAGAGAGAGAGAGAGAGAGAGAGAGAGAGAGAGAGAGAGAGAGAGAGAGAGAGAGAGAGAGAGAGAGAGAGAGAGAGAGAGAGAGAGAGAGAGAGAGAGAGAGAGAGAGAGAGAGAGAGAGAGAGAGAGAGAGAGAGAGAGAGAGAGAGAGAGAGAGAGAGAGAGAGAGAGAGAGAGAGAGAGAGAGAGAGAGAGAGAGAGAGAGAGAGAGAGAGAGAGAGAGAGAGAGAGAGAGAGAGAGAGAGAGAGAGAGAGAGAGAGAGAGAGAGAGAGAGAGAGAGAGAGAGAGAGAGAGAGAGAGAGAGAGAGAGAGAGAGAGAGAGAGAGAGACCCCTCCTTATATGGCGAAATGGTGTGGTCAGCTACTGGTCCATACTGACTCAGGCGTTACTAACAATCAGCAAACAGAATCTCTGTGTAATAATTACTGTACATAACATATGGAGGGAGGTCAAGTGTCAATCCCTGTAGGGGTTGTCCACAGCTAAGCCACAGCTAAGCTCGTCTACAACAACGCTTGCTCAATGCGTTTAAAGTCGGAGTGAGAAAAATCTTTGAAATAGATAAATGTTTACGCTAGTTTTTTTTATCAGCGTTGACAGCTGTAAAGGACATGGCTATCCTGACCCTGATGACCTGTAGAATAAACACACTCAAAAGGTCAATAACCTGTGAGGTAAACTGAGGCGGAGGTAAATACCAAATACTCAACACACCTTTAGCCTACAGCATGGGGTCAGACTGAGGGCAAGAGAGGTATAGTACATTTACATTTTAGTCATTTAGCAGACTTACAGTTAGTGAGTGCATACATTTTTTTCCCCTTTTCATACTGGCCCCCCGTGGGAATCGAACCCACAACCCTGGCGTTGCAAACACCATGCTCTACCAACTGAGCTACACGGGACTAGTAACATTATCTCTGTCTGTGTGGGCTTTGGGCTACCTGATTAATACAGGCGGTTGGTGGACAGCATGGTGAAGTGATGTAGAAAGTTCTGCAAGGCAAGCCTGGACAGCTGACTGGGTAAATAGACCCACCTCAGCAGGAACACTACAGGAAGTGTGTGTCTAAACCCATGTGAACCCACCTAACGGGCCTCATGCCGCATACACAGAGAAACAATCCACAAGAGGATTAAGTGTAGCATGTTTATCAAAGGAGCATAACGTCAGCGTGCCTCAACCAGCAAGTTACTCTACTCTGTGTGTCCCTCTCGAGCGCACACACACACACACACACACCACCCCCTCTCAAATACACCCCTTCCCTCCACACCCGCCCCACTATCCATTTCCCCCCTGCGTCATGGTTCAAATCCATCTCATGTAACTGGCGGTTAGCTTGTTGTTGTTCATCCCTTGTTATATCCTCAACACTGCTCTGCTAGCTAACCGTTAACTGTTGTCTCATGTAACATATTTCAGCCACGTGGGCCTGTGGCAGACTGAGGGAGAGAGATGTTTTTAATCTTTCCATATCCTGCCATCAGTCAGCAGCCAGGGGCTTTTGAATAAACACAGACTTTCACTGCTACAGTCTGCCTGCCTCCCCACGCTGCGCTAATTCACTGCTTTTATAAACCTGCTACTCTTGCATGGTTGGACAAACAGTGTGTGGTTCAATCCTGGGTGGGCAGTGTGTGTGTGTGTGTGTGTGTGTGTGTGTGTGTGTGTGAAGTGATCTCAGCCATAACCAGCAATCAAATGGATGATTAACATGTCGTTTCAGGCTTGTCAAAATCTCCCTCTGTACATGATGATCCCCTGAGGCGTTCCCTCTCTGAATTCCCCTCCGTTGTATCTCTATGAATAATATCCTGTGTGATTAATGCCATGACCTCCAATTCCCCACTAAAGGAGTCCACATGCTTCCCATCCAGAACAGTTTGTGCATATATTGTGACGACAGTGACATTTTTGTTTGTTTTGGTCTTTGACAAGGGATTCTTTGGCTGTTCATGCAAAAAAATGCCTCAAGGCAAGCCAAAGTTCAGAGCCGAAGTCTACGCCCGTTCATTGGTCAACAGTAGGAATTCTTCAATGAAGTGTTTGTCATTCAACGACAAACGACTCGTTTTCATGCAAATGCTTTCACTTGATTAATACTGCACCAAACATTTTAGTTAGCTGTACAATTGCGTGACTAAGATCTCATTGGCAAAAACTTCCAAATTAATGACATATTTCTCGAGTTATCGATTTTGTGGAAGTGTATATTGGCTCAAGATGGACAAACAGTACTATTGCCGCTTTTTCCAAGTGAAGGTCTTTTAAGGGAGTATGCGAGCACACTCATTCGCGGGCTAGGCGCCAGCCGAACCGATGCATGCTGAAGCCTTAAGGGCGAAGCCAACAACACTGAGGGCTGGAGGCCAGCCAAGGAGGGAGGGAGGGATAGGAGGGGGGAGGGGTAGCACCCTGCCCTGCCCTTGTGGAGTAACAGGGACTTTCTAAAGGAAAGACACAGATGGGGGCACCAAAGAGAAACACCCCCTCATAATAGGGTAGGGGTGGCGATCGAGGCAGAGTGGCATGTTACCACTTTACCCTCCCTCACTCCCTGCCCAGGAGGAATGCATGCCAACAGTTAACGAACACAGGCTTTTACACTGTCCTCCAAGCCCTGCATGCAGCGCTTCCAAACTGTCATTAGCCCCATAGAGAGGCACAGAAGGGGATTGTGTGTGTGATTAATCAGTGTATCTATTAGTACTATTTTATTATTATGTGTTTTACTTTTCTATTATTTATCTATTTTCTTTCTCTCTGCATTGTTGGAAATGGCCCGTAAGCATTTCACTGTTAGTCCACACCTGCTATTTACGAAGCATGTGACGAATAAAATGTAGATTTGATTTGAACCCCTCCCTCCGTCAGAGAGGCCTAACCAAGAGCTAAGAGGATACAGGCCAGGGGGTGGACTCACTCAACAGGCCAACAGCTGCAACACTATAGATGGAGAGAGGTTCTATTGAGGATCATTTTGCATAAAAAGGAGAGGCTGGAACTCAAACCTCATTACATTGGAAAAGATACCCATACTACTGCCAGAATTAGGCTACAGTTCCCCTAGTAATAGGAAAAAGACCATCATGACAATGTGGTATTTCATCAAACCTGAGGTGAAGTTATTACTACGATGTTACTGGACAATGGAACATTGATTGGGAGCTTGTTTTCAACAGTATAAAAGTCTGTTTATTTTTTCCACTTCAAATGGGAGAGCCACGTGCAAAACAGAGTGCTGACCCATGATAGCTTGATTGCTCTGCCTGCCTGTGCCACAGAGTGAGCGGAGCGGCAGCTGATTTTTTTTGGGCCAAATCACCAGAAAGATAAGCAGATACCAGCATTGCACAGTGCAAAATCCATTCAGCCAATGCAGCAGCTACTGCTGATTAACACACACACACAGTTACAGTGGAACTCATGGGGAGCTCCGACTGAGCAGCTCGCTCCCTCATTGACAAGAATGAGATAATGAAACAACATGTTGCTCCCTTTCACAACACCAGCAGTAGTCAACAAAACCTGCCCCAACAAAAGCTTTTACCCTCAAAGACAACAGACAGCCTCACAAACATCTCTTTACTACAGCCATAACACAGATTCACAGCAGTTTGACAAGCTGAAAATCACATCACAGTAAATAGACTGGTCTGAGTGAGAGGCTGCCACAAACACTAAACCGTAACCCACATCGTTGGGTTGATTTAATTGACCCAGACAATATTTACCAGCATACTGTGTGTGTGTGTGTGTGTGTGTGTGTGTGTGTGTGTGTGCGCTTTATTCCCTGCAACTTTGCAGGAATGCCCAGTTCAGGCCCAGCAGATGGGGATGTGTTACAAGCCTCAGCTCAGCTCACCTACACACACAGGGCAGAAGCCAGAAGGCCTTCTCCCCGGAAAAGAGACAGCTGAATGATAGGGATGTGACATTTGCCAGGGGAAGACTGGGTAATAAGACACATTTGCCAGGGGAGGACTGGGTAATAAGACACATTTGCCAGGGGAGGACTGGGTAATAAAGACACATTTGCCAGGGGAGGACTGGGTAATAAGACACATTTGCCAGGGGAGGATGGAGAAATATGATCAATGTGATGCAAACCAGTGGCATTGGTCCAGCCAGGTCAGCAAGGCCCTGCTGAACAGATACAACAGACACAGATGGTGCTTTCCATTAAGACTTACCCCCACAACAGTGGGTCGCCAGTGTTTTATGTTAATGTAGCTCTAATGTTATTGTGTTTCCATCAGGAATGTGACACTAAAGACTTATGGCATCTGTTTGTTCTGACCTCTACTGCAAAAAAAATAAAATTAAAACTGAAATAATTTTCAGTAAGTGCAGGTTTTTCCCTTTCTTAAAGTTCATAGTTAGCCATTGTTATGTAAATAAGATCACAAAATCAGTGGGCAGCACATGATCAGCCAGACGTGTCCCTCTACCTGCATACCTTTCTTACCACCCAGTCTCATTCGGTTTCCTTGTACTGTAACTATCCTCACTACGTGTCTATGTGTGGATTTGGCATTCAACTAACGAGCAGGTCTGATTTCCTGGAAACAATGAATGGTTTATGTTTGACGACAGTGAGACAACATGCAGTAGAGCCCTGGGAGAATGTCTTCATGTGTGTTTACTAGTACGCAGGCTATAAGAGGGTGTGTGTATGTGTGTGGGCGCAATAAACTCAGTCCATCAACAGCTCTCGCAGCACTGTGTCTGTCAGTATGTTTGAGCAAAGCGAGAGCTAGAAACACTAATCTTGATCACATAATGGGTAGCTATTTGGGTGCATTGCAAGGTGATTTGGAGAGATTCTTCACAGTCAGACTAAGTTGTAAACACACTTTCTCTCACGGATAGCACATTTACATCATTTTAGTCATTTAGCAGACGCTCTTATCCAGAGCGACTTACAGTTAGTGAGTGCATACATTATTTTATTTTTCATACTGGCCCCCCGTGGGAATTGAACCCACAACCCTGGCGTTGCAAACGCCATACTCTACCAACTGAGCTACATCCCTGCCGGCCATTCCCTCCCCTACCCTGGACGACGCAGGGCCAATTATGCGCCGCCCCATGGGTCTCCCGGTCGCGGCCGGCTACGACAGAGCCTGGATTGGAACCAGGATCTCTAGTGGCACAGCGATGCAGTGCCTTAGACCACTGCGCCAATCGGGAGCACACACACACACACACACACACACACACACACACACACACACACACACACACACACACACACACACACACACACACACACACACACACACACACACACACACACACACACACACACACACACACACACACACACACACACACACACAGTCCCTATAGGCTACCACAAAGCCAGCAGAACTGAAGAACCGACAAAGTCACAGAGATCACAATGGACCCAGATCAACAAGAAACAAAGCAGTGCTTCCAGTGTAAAGGGAGACGGGAGCCAAACCCTAACGGGATTCCACATCCAGGACACACACACACACAGGGCCATCTCCTGAGAACCGACCCAGTGGATATAACCAGCCAGTCCAGCCCAGAACACCCTCTATTCATATTCACCCAGAGTAAAAGGGAATGCATGGCAAGGATACTGCTGACAGACAAATTATTATTAGATAAATTAATCCATCAGATGTATAGTGTTACTTCTGCCCATATAGACAGGCCTAGGAGCACAAGGTCTAGGAGTCACGGGATGGATAAGCCCTCTAATGGAGTGTTCAAGGCTAGTACAGAGGAGGCCACTGGGGAGCAATGACGGCATTCCTTTGTCTTTTCAGCAGCTGAAGCCTACGCTTGAGAGATACCACCACTTTCTAAGCCCATACGGAGGAAGAGAACGATGAGAGGGAACAATGGAGAACCACTGAACTGTGAACAGGCCAGAGCATTTCACTCTCTGATGGACAGACCAGATGCACACCACGATGCATGCTTTGAATACATAGGACTCCTCTAGTGTCTAGCCTACACATATTGCACAACAGCCCGACTACTAGGCCAGTCAAAGCAGTGGTGGTGTGTTAGATGTGAAGGGAGTTAACACGGTCAGGGTTAAATGGTTAACCATGTCTCCATAGACATATTTTATCAAATCAGGACACAGACAACCGAGTCCCACCATAAGGAGGGACAATTCAACTTGGAATCTAATATCTACAAAAGTGTAAACACTGCTGCATCAATTACATATTGTTATGACTGTGAGAACACAAACACTCCCCTAAAACACTGTTCAATTTGGTTGAAGAGAAACACTGATGTCCCCCCACCAAAGGCAGCCATTATTGGACTATAGAGCCAATTTATGAGACAAAAATGAGATTGCATAGAGAAGACTCAGGGTTCTCTTTCTCAAGAGTGTGTTGGGTGAGGTTGGGTTTCATGACTCCAGCTGTAGCTATGCATCTCCTTTCAGGTGGAGTCCTCACTGGAATGCTCAAATCACTGGCTGTGAAATGTTTCAAAACATGTTGGGAGGTTCAGGTGTCGGTGACAGATTCCAGTGAATAGGTAGAGCAGAGTTGGACAGGTGTGTCGAGTTGTGTCATTTCATGGTGGAGCAGTGAATGTATTGTACTGTGACAAGTGACAGTCCCACAGAAGCTACTGATGATGCCTCCGACTCTGAACCCTCGGAATGTGACTCACCCTGAGAAAATTACATGATCTTTTGTCTTTTCTTTTGAGCTCAGGACATCAGGTAGTATTATCTGACATTTCACAGATTCTCCACATCCATTCTCTAAACGCTTGTAATAATAATGAGTCATTCAAACCTAGACTTCAGGCTAAAAACTGTACTGTGGAAGCTGTGTGTGTAAAATAGCTGACAGTCAAGTGCTACATTATAACCAGTAGTCCTACAACCAGTAGATCACAATCAATCTTGTCAAGCAGAAACGGAATATAACAGCCTGGAGTAGTGTTGAACCACAGATGGATACATTTCCAGCCAAACCGGCTATGTATCTAAATGCATGTCAAATTACTTTGACCGTAAACCAACGCAGGTAGGTGTATGGAATGCAACGTACAGAATCAGGTGCATCTCAACACACAGAAAAGACTGAGTATCACCCTACCTATCCCTGGCTAAACTCTGTCCTTTAAGGCATGGCCCAGGCCATTTGATGGGGTTGTAACCAGTGTTCATTTTGTTTAGTCATAGTAGGGCTGTGGCAGTCATGACATTTTGTCAGCCGGTGATTGTCAAGCAAATAACTGCCAGTCTTACAGTAATTGACTGTTAATTAACAAACACATTTTGCATCTCCTGGTTTCCACGCATAGCCTACAAGCCACTGATGTAGACCTTTGGAACATCTACATTTAAAAAAGTCTAAATCAATCCCTTTAATATAGCCTACACATCACAATAAATCCATTATTTATTTTAGACATGTCTAAAGAAACATGATATGAATAAAACATTTATTTTAGAAGAACAGAATAGGATACTTGGAGTTGTTTAGAATTCTGTGGCATTACTTTATAGTATGAAGAATTCAACAGAACATAGCTGAATAAACTAGAAAGGATATTTTCTCCAAAACTATTTGAGGGAGTGCGCACATGCGGCTATTCTGTGTTGAGCGGTTAACAAAGAAACAGGTCCTCCTATTATGCTTAATTTACATTTTAGTCATTATTTATGCAACTTTAGTTGTGATACAAACATTGGGCTATATGTTTTGATTTTGTATATATTCTTAGGCTGCATGATATGACTAATGATGATTTGAAAAAAGTCAAATGAAAGGCCTGAGCTCTGCTGTGTTTTTTTGCGCAGGCTGCTCACACTTATTCAGTCTCTCATTTACAATTTGACATGTACTTGATAATCCCTCGAATTTCCCGGTGGCATCCCCTTTGTGTGGCCGTAATGCCCCCTAAAAAAATCCATGCTTTTTGCGGCCAGTGGTCGTTGTGCCCTTTGGCTGAATACAACAATTATAATTCCCTTCTCCTGGCTGCGTGCGCCGAAGCACCTCTCACTCACATGGCTCGCTCAGATATCTCAATTCTTATTAGCCAATGCCCATCATGTGATCGGGTCGTTCTCACAGGCTACAAGGGAAGACAGACACATCGGGGACGCAACTGCATGTGTCCTTATCAAATTCCGAGGCGCATATTGAAGATGTTAGAAAAACTGTCCACATCTACTTTTTGTCAGCCAACAAGATGAGTAGGCCTAACGAACAGCAAAAGCACTAGCCTATGTCAATCTACTATGCCCCATAGTACAAAAGTTGACCTATTCTATGCGAGAAATAAATATTCCAAGCATAGTCTGGGACAGTTGTGGGGATGCGATAGATCCCAAATTAATACAACCACTAGCATCAAAAAACCTTTTAAAAGCAATGAGGCTGACGCAACAGATCAGAATGTTTAGCTTAAAATGTTGATAAACTATTAGGCAATTTCTTCACATTATAAGTGCAGCAATGCGCGCACGGCAGTAGGCTATAAGTGTGAATGTTCCAAAACGCAATCAATTAGCGGGAAAACACCACACTCAAAAGTGACCGCAAATGCGATTATGCATGTAATGCTTTTATTATAGGTGCATTTTTGTGGTGAAAATTATCTTCCCCAAACTTGAAACTCACGTGCTCTATATGTATGCCAGTTAGGCTCTACACCCGTTGTAAAGCAGACTATGTGTTTAATTTTAAGAAGTTATTTGGCCACTTTAGTTGTGATACAAACCTTATCAAAACATATAGGCCTATGGGGTAGGTTACATGAGGTGTGCGAGAGACTATGATTGGAAAAAGTCACCCAAAAAAAAGGCATGCGCTGTTTCTTGCCTTATTGCATACAAGCTGGGCATCATTCACAAGTGATAGGCTAATATTGTCACCCATCATACTATTCTTGATTTAAATCTTGTCTTTACATATATATATAAATATACATATTTATTACACACACACACACATATTTTACCAGTAATATGTTTGGACACAGCTACTCATTCCAGGGTTTTTCTTTATTTTTACTATTTTCTACATTGTAGAGTAATAGTGAAGACATCAAAACCATGACATAACAAATATGGAATCATGTAGTAACCAATAAAGTGTTGTAGGTATGTCCAAACTTATATATATATATACACACACACACATATATATAGTGGGGAGAACAAGTATTTGATACACTGCCGATTTTGCAGGTTTTCCTACTTACAAAGCATGTAGAGGTCTGTAATTTTTATCATAGGTACACTTCAACTGCGAGAGACGGAATCTAAAACAAAAATCCAGAAAATCACATTGTATGATTTTTAAGTAATTAATTTGCATTTTATTGCATGACATAAGTATTTGATCACCTACCAACCAGTAAGAATTCCGGCTCTCACAGACCTGTTAGTTTTTCTTTAAGAAGCCCTCCTGTTCTCCACTCATTACCTGTATTAACTGCACCTGTTTGAACTCGTTACCTGTATAAAAGACACCTGTCCACACACTCAATCAAACAGACTCCAACCTCTCCACAATGGCCAAGACCAGAGAGCTGTGTAAGGACATCAGGGATAAAATTGTAGACCTGCACAAGGTTGGGATGGGCTACAGGACAATAGGCAAGCAGCTTGGTGAGAAGGCAACAACTGTTGGCGCAATTATTAGAAAATGGAAGAAGTTCAAGATGACGGTCAATCACCCTCGGTCTGGGGCTCCATGCAAGATCTCACCTCGTGGGGCATCAATGATCATGAGGAAGGTGAGGGATCAGCCCAGAACTACACGGCAGGACCTGGTCAATGACCTGAAGAGAGCTGGGACCACAGTCTCAAAGAAAAGCATTAGTAACACACTACGCTGTCATGGATTAAAATCCTGCAGCGCACGCAAGGTCCCCCTGCTCAAGCCAGCGCATGTCCAGGCCCGTCTGAAGTTTGCCAATGACCATCTGGATGATCCAGAGGAGGAATGGGAGAAGGTCATGTGGTCCGATGAGACAAAAATAGAGCTTTTTGGTCTAAACTCCACTCGCCGTGTTTGGAGGAAGAAGGATGAGTACAACCCCAAGAACACCATCCCAACCGTGAAGCATGGAGGTGGAAACATCATTCTTTGGGGATGCTTTTTTACAAAGGGGACAGGACAACTGCACCGTATTGAGGGGAGGATGGATGGGGCCATGTATCGCGAGATCTTGGCCAACAACGTCCTTCCCTCAGTAAGAGCATTGAAGATGGGTCATGGCTGGGTCTTCCAGCATGACAACGACCCGAAACACACAGCCAGGGCAACTAAGGAGTGGCTCCATAAGAAGCATCTCAAGGTCCTGGAGTGGCCTAGCCAGTCTTCCGATCTGAACCCAATAGAAAAGCTTTGGAGGGAGCTGAAAGTCCGTATTGCCCAGCGACAGCCCCGAAACCTGAAGAATCTGGAGAAGGTCTGTATGGAGGAGTGGGCCAAAATCCCTGCTGCAGTGTGTGCAAACCTGGTCAAGACCTACAGGAAACGTATGATCTCTGTAATTGCAAACAAAAGGTTTCTGTACCAAATATTAAGTTCTGCTTTTCTGATGTATCAAATACTTATGTCATGCAATAAAATGCAAATTAATTACTTAAAAATCATACAATGTGATTTTCTAGATTTTTGTTTTAGATTCCGTCTCTCACAGTTGAAGTGTACCTATGATAAAAATTACAGACCTCTACATGCTTTGTAAGTAGGAAAACCTGCAAAATCGGCAGTGTATCAAATACTTGTTCTCCCCACTGTATGTATATATATATATATATATTATAATAATAATAGCCATTTAGCAGACGCTTTTATCCAAAGCGACTTACAGTCATGTGTGTATACATCTTTACGTACGGGTGGTCCCAGGGATCGAACCCACTACCCTGGCGTTACAAGTGCCATGCTCTACCAATTGAGCTACAGAGGACCACATATACACTACCGTTCAAAAGTTTGGGGTCACTTAGAAATGTCCTTGTTTTCCATGAAAACATACATGAAATGAGTTTGAATAGGAAATATAGCAAAATGCATAGGAAATGTAGTCATTGACAAGGTTAGAAATAATGATTTTTAATTGAAATAATAATTGTTTCCTTCAAACTTTTCTTTCGTCAAAGAATCCTCAATTTGCAGCAATTACTGCCTTGCAGACCTTTGGTATTCTAGTTATCAATTTGTTGAGGTAATCTGAAGAGATTTCACCCCATGCTTCCTGAAGCACCTCGCACAAGTTGGATTGGCTTGATGGGCACTTCTTACGTACCATACGGTCAAGCTGCTCCCACAACAGCTCAATAGTGTTGAGATCCGGTGACTGTGCTGGCCACTCCATTATAGACAGAATACCAGCTGACTGTTTCTTCCCTAAATAGTTATTGCATAGTTTGGAGCTGTGCTTTGGGTCATTGTCCTGTTGTAGGAGGAAATTGGCTCCAATCAAGCGCCGTCGACAGGGTATGGCATGGCGTTGCAAAATGGAGTGATAGCCTTCCTTCTTCAAGATCCCTTTTACCCTGTAAAAATCTCTCACTTTACCACCAGCAAAGCACCCCCAGACCATCACATTGCCTCCACCATGCTTGACAGATGGCATCAAGCACTCCTCTAGCATCTTTTCATTTGGTCTGCGTCTCACAAATGTTCTTCTTTGTGATCCGAACACCTCAAACTTCGATTCATCTGTCCATAACACTTTTTTTCCAATTTTCCTCTGTCCAGTGTCTGTGTTCTTTTGCCCATCTTAATCTTTTCTTTTTATTGGCCATTCTGAGATATGGCTTTTTCTTTGCAACTCTGCCTAGAAGGTCAGCATCCCGGAGTCGCCTCTTCACTGTTGACGTTGAGACTGGTGTTTTGCGGGTACTATTTAATGAAGCTGCCAGTTGAGGACCTGTGAGGCGTCTGTTTCTCAAACTAGACACTCTAATGTATTTGTACTCTTGCTCAGTTGTGCACCGGGGGCCCCCACTCCTCTTTCTATTCTGGTTAGAGCCAGTTTGCGCTGTTCTGTGAAGGGAGTTGTACACAGCGTTGTACGAGATCTTCAGTTTCTTGGCAATTTCTCGCATGGAATAGCCTTCATTACTCAGAACAAGAATAGACTGACGAGTTTCAGAAGATAGTTATTTGTTTCTGGCCATTTTGAGCCTGTAATCGAACCCACAATTGCTGATGCTGAAGATACTCAACTAGTCTCAAGAAGGCCAGTTTTATTGCTTCTTTAAATCAGCACAACAGTTTTCAGCTGTGCTTACATAATTGCAAAAGGGTTTTCTAATGATCAATTAGCCTTTTAAAATGATAAACTTGGATTAGCAAACACAACATGCCATTGGACTGATGGTTGCTGATAATGGGCCTCTGTACGCCTATGTAGATATTCCATTAAAAATATATATATCAGCCGTTTCCAGCTACAATGCCCATTTACAACATTAACAATGTCTACACTGTATTTCTGATCAATTTGATATTATTTTTTTATTTTTTTAATGACATTTCTAAGTGACCCCAAACTTTTGAACAGTAGTGTGTGTGTATGTATGTGTGTGAAATTTTAATTTATTTAGAATGGACCACTATCATGCAACAGTCTCCAAAAAGGAGCAGGAAAAATCTTCCAAATTCGACAGGCATCGCATTAACCAGCCTGATAATAGCTAATTTCCAATTATTTTAATTTATCTAAACTCTGAATAGAATAGGAATGAGTTATAGGCCTAATCAGGCTGGTTATAGGCAGACTATTACATTCAACCTATACCGTAGCCCATCTATCCTATTTAAAAAGAAGCATATCATTTGGTTCTATTTCAACATATTTATTAGTGAAACCAAAGGGCTGTAACATATATAAATTAAATCAAATAGCCTAGTACACAGACCAAAACCTTTCAAATGTTCAAATCAAAAGGCTATTGCACAAAAAATGTGGCCAGTTGAACAGTAAAGCACTGATCATTGGGAACGAGATCAGAATAACTGCTAAGGCTTGATCCATAAATTAAATAGATAGCCTAGCTTACAAAACAATCGATGTTCAAATAAAAAGGCCTGATTAACATGGCATCAATAACGCAGCTACATCCCGAGTCTCCGGTTGGTTGCATTCAGAAATAAAAATATGGTTTACTATTTAGTTTAAAAGCGCTGACGAAGGCCAAACAAGAAACACTTTCAATGACAAAACAGAAATCCCCACCCCCTCCATAAAAATACTTATGTTTTGAAAGATGTAACCTACGATGCAATACTCAATCATTTTATTAAGGAGAACAAAAACGACTTAGCCTACATTTGAACACCACCGCAGAAGTTTCGCTATTCGGCATCTTCCCAATTAAGCCTAGTTTTGTTGTTTGTCTACTTGAAGAGAACTAAGGCCTATCACCCCCAGCCCACCTCTTCATTGTGGAAAAGTGTGCATCGGATTCTACAAGATGAAGAGCCAAATGAGTATAACATCCTGGCATTTAAACTATACTCGATTTTCAAAAAATACACACTATTTTTTGTTGATTTCGGTAGCGCATCCACATATCTAAATTGATCAGCTGTTGTAAAATCCGAAAAGAGTATGACATCCGGGCATTTAAAGTATAGTTTATTTTCTAAAACTTTCCTTTTTCACATAATCAAAATGGCCTATTTAGGACGTAAGTATGGGTATTTGGACACAGAAACTATTTTTGTTGACGAAATTACCACTGATTGCAACCCACTGCACTAGAGTTACAGATCCACAGGAGAACCCTGTAGGTAGCTCAGAGGAGGGTCATAGGATTACAGCCTAGTGACGACAAGAGCTGGAATGTGGTCGCCTTTCAGAGTGTTAGCTAGCTAGCTACAATATCAGTTGACAGCGTCCTGGGGCCTCATTTATAACCGTTACGCAAATACATTTTTCAAAATCCACGCCATACATACGCATGTTTCCCATTATACATCCGACCTGTTGTAAAACTGTGCATGAGTGAATGAGCATTAAAACTCTACCTGGAAAATACCTCAATTCACCTTTTACAGTGACAATAACGCCCTTTATTTGTTGTATAATTTGGAACCATTGGCATTAGGCCACGGCATGCAAAACAAGGATTGTTGTTCAATATTTAGTTTATCAATAGATTATTTGGTTTAGATGTCCTGCTTTTGTATAGGCTCTAAGATTAAATAGGCAACGATGTCGCTCTCCTCTCACAGCAATACTGTGACCTACCCATACTGTCAAATATTTTACATAAGCAACCGGTCTATTTACTGTGTTGGCAGAATGTTTTAATCTTTAGCAGTAATTTATGCTGTATCTGGAAAAGGACTGTCAGTTTCTGAAGGAGAAAACAATGGTAAATTGTCATGGACCTGTCAGCAGAACGTTTGAATTCAACAATGTTTTGCATTAACTTTTTCCCCAACCGAAATATGATGGGCTGCCCACAAATTCTGAAACATTGTAGGTCAGGCTACAAAAAAAAAAATTATATTACACTGGGAAAATATTTGTATGTCTAATTATAAGATTCCTATGTGTAATTGTTTTAGATTTTAAAAATGTCAACAGATTCTGTCTTCTCGCTAAACAGCAAATTGTTGCATTCTTATTAATACGTTTTCCTGTTGTTTTCTTTATATAATAATAATAATAATAATAATAATAATAATAATAATAAGCCATTTAGCAGACGCTTTTATCCAAAGCGACTTACAGTCATGCGTGCATACATTTTTGTGTATGGGTGGTCCCGGGGATCGAACCCACTACCTTGGCGTTACAAGCGCCGTGCTCTACCAGCTGAGCTACAGAGGACCACATACATACATGAATGCTTTTCATCATATCCCCCATTTGCACAAGATACTTACTTGCCAGCTTGCAATACAATATTTCAACCACTAGCAGATTCTCATGTCAAGTTACATTTGTATAAATGCCAACTTGTGTGAAAACTGGCGCATGGTTTATAAATTAGGCCCCTGGACATTTCAGAAAAATGTCACACTCATTAAAGTTCCAGCAGGTGAAGATAGCTAAGGCCCATAAAAAATATAAAGTTCAACACTTAAGTTCAAACAGGTCAAGTTCAAACCCCCAAAAAGTAGAAAGACGTCCATTTTCAAGTTAAATGGCTTCTTACTTCCATGTCGAAAAAGGGTTCGGAGAAGGTTATATGCCCTCGACAAGACGTCTCGAAGTTCAAAGGCATCTGCTTCCCTTTCAGGAGAAAGGTAGTTCCTGTAATTGTGCCAGACACAATATCCCTTGTCTGGGACTCCAGTACTGTCCAAGATCAACAGGAGGGAATCTAACCAAGATGAGTAACCTGCTATCAACCACAAGAATGTGTGCACACACTAGCAAGGCCTATAGCAGGGGTATTCTTATCTTACCCTTGGACAGGGATCATCCCCTAGATTCAGCTGCACGCCGGAACATAATTACAAATAATTTGTAGATGGCAAATTGACCGCAAGAAGCCCAAACAGATATGTTTGACTAAAACATAAATCAGTAGTACACACAAGTAGGCTACACAAACGAGTGCACACGGAAAACCATCACTCAAATTGGTCTTCTGGGCCATGAGTATCGGTCTACAGCCCTAAGAATCACTTTGAGGACATGCAGCTTCCACTGAACTCATTGACTCATGGTCAAATCACTGGGGAATTTGTTTGGCAACTCAAGAAAATGTATACAATCTGACGGTGAAAAATACACCTGAAGTCAGCGGTTTTATGAGAAGCAGCACATTGTCAATTTAATTTAATTTAAAAAAAAAAATTTATTTAACCTTTATTTAACTAGGCAAGTCAGTTAAGAACAAATTCTTATTTATAATGACGGCCTACACCGGCCAAACCCGGACGACGCTGGGCCAATTGTGCGCTGCCCTATGGGACTCCCAATCACGGCCGGTTGTGATACAGCCTGGTATCGAACCAGGGGGTCTGTAGTGACGCCTCAAGCACTGAGATGCAGTGCCTTAGACCGCTGCGCCACTCGGGAGCCGCGTCTGAATCCTCCCTCCCTCCTCACTCTCTCCTTCTCTAGTGCTGCAGACTGTAGGGAGAGTATGACCTCAGAGAAGTGCAGAGCAGAACTGGGCAGGTAGCCAGCTGAGCCCCTTTACTGTGCAGCAGCCAGCAGGAGCCTCAGCCTTCACAACACACAGACCAGCAGGCAGCAGGTCCCATGCAGCTAGAAAGCAGCTAGAGACTCCAGGAGAGATGCCAGACACTAATAGACACACAATAGATTGGGATGGAATGATCGCTGGCAGCACTGGGAGACCCAGAGTGGCTTTTGAGACAATAAAGAGTTGAGGAGGGGTCTGGAGTGGGTGCCAACTGTCAACACAGCACACCGTATTGTAAGAGGAGAGTAGGGGGAGGAAGAGCGCGATAGAAGGTTAGGGTTGGTTAGTAGAGAGCGATATATAGTGAAATGGGGAGAGGAGTGTGAACATCAATGCAGTATCTCTTCCTAAAGCTCAGCTGGAAAGCCTGTGAGGACAGGACAGGCACACATCTCCTGTCTGTCCATGAGCTAGAACACACACACACTGCACCACTTTCAGTTTCCCCATTCTTCCGCATCTCCTCTCCAGGTGTCATGGGGTAAGGTTGTGTCTGCTAAATGCCAAAAACTGACCTTAGAATCCAGTACGGCTGAGTAGGGAGGGGTTACCAAGAGACCCAGACACCATCAATCACACAGCTTCAAATAAAGCAGAGTTAGAGTACCAACATCAGAGGACAAAGGTCAGAGGCCTAACAGTTGCTACTAGAAGGGAGGCATGTATGCATACTTACTGAAAATACATGGTCAATTGGGGGCTATGTTATGGCTGATACTGTTTACAGCAGATCATAGCCCTAAATACTTACAGTACATGATGACTCAAATGCAACGCAATACCACTTCCTGTAATTATCCATCAGGGCTAATCAAAATCACTCAGCTGATGTGATACCCATCCACTGATGAACAAGAGGGGTGCCATGTTAGCAAACAGCCTCAGGGCACATACAATAAAACAGACAATTTGGCTTTTGAAGAGGAGAGAGCGAGACACTCAGGGAAAACATTTAATAATAAACAAAAGCATAAACTCAGAATAACTCCTGGCTAGTTTGTTTAGCTTTAGTACATTTCTAATCATGTTAAAACGACATTGGATGATGATGCTAATCGTTTTTCCATGTAGAGTAATTGTTATGTAACCAGTCATAGTATTTATCAGTGATGCACTATACCCCATCTTCCATTTTCACATTAAGCCATGGGTATAGCCAAGTCCTACAGGACATTCTATCTACAATATTAGTGAACTAGTTATTTGGAGCATTTATGTTACTATTTTTTTTTCTCTCCAAATAAACCACTTCATAATCTCAAATAAACAAACATTGCATTTAAGGCTCTTTATATCCTCTTATGCTCAATTAAAGTTAATCAATAAAAGGAGGAATCAAAAAGCAGAGCCAAGTCCCTCACATTACTTTTATCTTCCTCACAGATCTGTCCAGCCAAGACTTCAAAACAGCCTGTAAACAACATGCCTGTGTGTGAACGGCCGGGCGCGGGATGGCATAGCTCGCAACAATAGCTGAACAATGTTGCAGTTAGGCCTACTAGTCACATATTTTCCGCTTCAATTAATGCAGCCAGCACACGCTACTGTACAATAGAAGTAACAAAGCTGTGCCTACGCAATACATACATTAATCCCATAGGTCATTGATTTAAAGTGGCAGGCAACAACTTTCAGACAAGCAGATCACCCAAGGTGAGGTTCAATTGTTGTAATGATGGGGGTCTTGTCAAAACTAACCCAGATGATAAGATATTTTGAACACAATCTGTGGTGGGTAGAGTTACAGACACCGATAAACAAAAAGGGGAATTCTAGCCTGTATGGTTGGTTGATAGCTTTTAACGCACAATGGACTGCGCTCTACCATAAGGAACCAGCCAGCCAAACTGAACCAGTTGCAAGGCGCTGGGATTGCCCCCGGGCATATTTGACATTCAAATGAGATGTAGATCCTACTTTTTCCTTTTACCAACTTTGTCCCCCGATTCAATAGTAAAAGCTATTTGAAAGTAAAATGAAAGATGTGTTATGATCCTCAATAATAATAATAAATGAAATATTAAAACTGTAATAAAGAAACATAAAATTAGTCTTCAAGCTGTTCAGCAGTTCAAACCATACAAACAGACCCAAAATGATCATGTTACTTTCATTTCCAGACAGGGAGGTTAATAAAATTCAAATTTGATAAGAGAAAGTTGAAATTCACAATTGAGCTCTGAACAGAGCAGGGTTACATGTAGTACGGGGACACAACCGCTGTTAAAGGACAAAGGATCTCGTCCTTTCAGAGAATCAAATATCGTTAAAAATAGTTTTTAAATCTGACTACTTCACCTCCGAAGTGTTATGAATTTCCCACGAGCCCAGCAATAAGGTAAGTTATCGGTCCGCTGTCCGCATGTACGTCCGTCAAGTTTGTAGTGCGGTGGCGCACAAAACAATCCTTTCCACTCCGTTCTCTGAGCACCACCTCTCCCACCTCCTGTCGCGGTTTATTAAAGGGCCAGTAACAATTTATAGGCTGAGTCACAAACGAATAGCTGTGTAAACATTTTTTTAAATTAATTAATCAAGTTGGCTTCTTTTGCTTTTGGGAAGTATCACATTCAGTTTCTACAAGTCATCATCATCATCATCATGATCATGATCATATGAAACTAAAATTCTAATAGTTCACCTTTTTCAGTTTATGTGACAAAACAAGCAGTCATTGTGTAGAGAATCATTGTACCATCTAAACCACTGTGAAATAGTAACTTAGAGAAAGCAGGCGACAACAACATTTTTTATATATTTTTTTATTTCGGCAATAATGTATTTTTGTCATCATCAGATTCAGATCAGGTCACCTCAATGTCATGCCCAGAGCCAGTAAAGCATTAGAGCGCCTTCAAGTGATTTTGTTTTTCTCATCATAGTATCATAAAGAATATATTTCATCACACAGAATACATACTCAATATATTACAATAAATCCTGTTAGATACTATAGGTTTCACACACGGTATGCGTGGCATTTGGAATGCACACTGTCATTCTGAAGGTCCCACAGTCATATTTACCACTGTGTCTAGTAGCTGGTTGAAATGGCTTTTCCAGTGGCACAGTATGAGAACATGATAACAAAAAGATATTCGGAGAGAATATTGATCATCTCTGGAGGCTTGATTTCATCAAAGCTATTTCTGTTGTATTGTTCCATAACCTTCTGTCAAATCAATCAGCATCATTTGTTTAAATCAATCGTACGTGAATGATACAAAAAAATATACATTTTGTGGACATAAGAGGAAAACACTAAAGCAAAAACAAAATGTGGCACTGTTGGTTTAATCAATTTTTATATAAAAATTAATTACTCTTTCATGTTGGACACAGCAAAATGTCTATCATCTTAATAAGCCACACCCATAGTGATGGAATGTTTTTAGCTGTTCTCTATCAAATTTTTTTATAGAAATCGTTCGAGCCCTGGATGCTGATTGGCTGAAAGCCATGGTATATGAGACAATATACCATGGGTATGATGCAAATCTACTTGTTTACTGTTCTAATTACGTTGGTAACCAGTTTATAATAGCAATAAGGCACCTCGGGGGTTAGTGGTATATAGCCAATATACCATGGCTATGGGCTGTATCCAGGCACTCCGCGTTGTGTCGTGCTTAAGAACAGCCCTTAGCCGTGGTATATTAACCATATACCACACCCCCTTGTGCCTTATTGCTTAAATATCCCACCGCTCGTGATTGGTCCACCGCCCAGCCGATAATATCATCAGGGGTCATTAGATACCATAATAGGCCAATTAGGGGTCCAGTATTTTATGGGCGGCTCTTGAAGTCGTGTTCCGTCAGAACTTCAATGGGACGGTGCCTCAACACAATGCTTTGATAGTGGTACCACTACCCCTCTACCCAGGGGGCCCAGGGATTTATGATTACTTCCTTGTGCCCCCTTGTGTGTTATTTTACATTTTACATTTTAGTCATTTAGCAGACGCTCTTATCCAGAGCGACTTACAGTTTTAGTGAGTGCATACATTTTTCATACTGTTATCTAATCAAACATGGGCTGTGTGTGTCTGTGTGTGTGTGTGTGTGTGTGTGTGTGTGTGTGTGTGTGTGTGTGTGTGTGTATGCGTGCGTGCGTGCGTGCGTAGGGGGTACAGGGACTTTAATGACCCAGAGGGAGGGGACCTCTAATTTCTTAAGGAGAACACATATCACCCAGATTGTTTCACATGTGGTAAATTACTCCAAAAGGGGCCGGAAAAGCAATAACCTGGCTAATTAATTTATAATGGGCAGATTTAGCCAAAAGAGGAAACACTTGTGGACTGCGGTTTTATAGGACACATGCAACTACAGCATGTGGTGAAAAATACATACAATTCAGAGAAAAGCAGCAAAATAGTAAATATATTTCAATTTGTATGATTTGTAAAAGTAACTTTTTCCCTTTTATGGGGAGTCTCTTAGTTCCCACAGTAGTTTTGTCAGAAGCCACAGCCTACAACCTGGTCCATGTGTCCCAACTCCCCCAGCCAGGCATCAGGAGAAGGAGAGCCCTATTCAATCATGGAGGATCGCTTCATGAAAAGGCACCAAGCCACAGATGGAAAAGAGTGGAGCAGTCCCAAACTGGTTACCCATGATTAGACAGGCCCAGATTTTCAGCTTTCAAAGGCCTTTGAACTTTGCTTCTGTCAGTATCTTTTAATGTCCTTTCCAGGCTTTATGTCTGTCTCTGAGGCTTCGAGAGGCTCCGTGAAGCTTTTCAGTACCTCTGAAGAGTCCCCTAACCCCAGTTAATGGGTGTAGCCTCCTGCCTCGATCCCCCATCTCTCCCTTCAAGAGAGATGTTTTCAACACAAGGATTAAGCAAGGGTGTCGGCCAGCCCATTCCAATCCTGCTCTATCTTTCTATCCTCTATCCTAACCAATCATATCCCTGCTCTGACATTTTAGTAGGTTAGTGCTGGATCAGGTTGACTGGGATCCCATTAGCTTCAACACCATCTGACACACATCCTCTACAAGCAACATTATGGCAGAGTTGGAGTCTGTCTGTGTCTACGACTAGGACCAGGGATGGGGTTTGGACAGTCTGCTTAAAATAGTGATGAGCTGATGAATGATTTACTGTCATTTATGTTTTTCAACTCCCTCCTCTTATTGAGATCATTGAGTTATGTAACTTCCCCTCATTACTCTCTCTCTCTCTCTCATTTCACTGTAGCCTCTGTGTTACTCTGTTTGGCTTGGCTAGCTGGTTACAGTGGGATAGGGGTGAGAGAAGAGAGAGGGAGGGAGAGAGAGACGGAAAAAACAAGAGAAAGTGAAAGTATTTATTTGAGCACTAAGGCTCGCTGACAGACCATACCAAGCCAGGCCATAAATAAGGTACAGGGAGGCTCTGTGTTGCTTCACCTTGATAAAGCGGTCCGAGTGGAGCAGAGTGGACTGGGGTGGACTGGGCAAGGTCAGGAGGGGACAGCTGTAGCCACGTAAAATAATTTCACAGGCCTATTGATACGATTTATCACTACCCGTTAACCCTACACACAGACACCACCTACACACTGATGAAAGTCAGGTGGGACACACAAACACTGCTTTCATCCTCCTCAGTGTTCCTCTGAAGTATGGGATATCCATATGTGAAAGAGTTGTGGGCCTTAATAGGGAAACCATCTTAGATTGTTGCAAATTAGCTATTATTAAGTTATAATTTCATGTGATGTTCCTACTCAACACATTCACTGTTTACTATCAACATCATCTCAGCGTATGTTACCATGGTTACAGTCATACAATTTAATTTCAAGGCCACTGCATTCACATCAACCCCATTCCTCCATACCCTTTACAGTATCCGTAACATTATTGAAAAATTATTTTTTTAGAGAATATACAGTGATCATACACTACATGACCAAAAGTATGTGGATACCTGCTCGTCGAACATCTCATTCCAAAATCATAGGCATTAATATGGAGTTGGTCTCCCCTTTGCTGCTATAACAGCCTCGACTCTTCTGGGAAGGGTTTCCACTAGATGTTGGAACATTGCTGCGGGGACTTGCTTCAATTCAGCCACAAGAGCATTAGTGAGGTCGGGCACTGATGTTGGGCGATTAGGTCTGGCTTGCAGTCGGCGTTCCAATTAATCCCAAAGGTGTTCGATGGGGTTGAGGTCAGGGCTCTGTGCAGGCCAGTCAAGTTCTTCCACACTGATCTCGACAAACCATTTCTGTATGGACCTCGCTTTGTGCACGGGGCATTGTCATGCTGAAACAGGAAAGGGCCTTCCCCAAACTGTTGCCACAAAGTTGGAAGCACAGAATCGTCTAGAATGTAATTGTATGCTGTTGCGTTAAGATTTCCCTTCACTGGAACTAAGGGACCTAGCCCGAACCATGAAAAACAGCCCCAGACCATTATTCCTTCTCCACCAAACTTTACAGTTGGCACTCTGCATTGGGGCAGGTAGCATTCTCCTGGCATCCGCCAAACCCAAATTCGTCCGTCGGACTGCCAGACGGTGAAGCGTGTTTCATCATTCCAGAGAACGCGTTTCCACTGCTCCAGAGTGCAATGGTGGCGAGCTTTACACCACTCCAGCCGACGCTTGGCATTTCACATGGTGATCTTAGGCTTATGTGTGGCTGCTCAGCCATGGAAACCCATTTCATGAAGCTCCCGACGAACAGTTATTGAGCTGACGTTGCTTCCAGAGGCAGTTTGGAACTCGGTAGTGAGTGTTGCAACTGAGGACAGATTATTTTTACTCGCTACGCACTTCAGCACTCGGTGGTCCCATTCTGTGAGCTTGTGTGGCCTACCACTTCGTGGCTGAGCCGTTGTTGCTCCTAGATGTTTCCATTTCACAATAACAGCACTTACAGTTGACCGGGGCAGCTCTAGCAGGGCAGAAATATGACAAACTGACTTGTTGGAAAGGTTGCATCCTATGACAGTGCCACGTTGAAAGTCACTGAGCTCTTCAGTAAGGCCATTCTATTGCCAATCTTTGTCTATGGAGATTGCATGGCCTTGTGCTCGATTTTATACATTTGTCAGCAACGGGTGTGGCTGATATAGCTGAATCCACTAATTTGAAGGGATGTCCACATACTTTAGTATATATAGTGTATATCCATTCAGATTCAGTATAATGCGTACAGTGAAATCACCCGACAGAGAACGAAGCAGATGAGAATTTTGGAATTATGATAAAACTGTGACTATACCACAATACCACCACTGAGTCTGTACTTGTATGTGTATATATGTGTACATACATATTACATACGTATGTGTACATGTAAAGTGCATTCGGAAAGTATTCAGACCCCTTTCCCTTTTCCACATTTTGTTACATTACAGCCTTATTCTAAAATTGATTAAATCATTCCCCCCCCCTCATCAATCTACACACAATACCCCGTAATGACGAAGCAAAAACAGGTTTATAGAAATTGTTGCTAATTTATAAAAATAAAATAAAAACAGAAATATCACATTTACATAAGTATTCAGACCCTTTACTCAGTACTTTGTTGAAGCACCTTTGGCAGCGATTACAGCCTCAAGTATTCTTTGTTATGATGCTACAAGCTTGGCACACCTGTATTTGGGGAGTTTCTCCCATTCTTCTCTGCAGATCCTCTCAAGCTCTGTCAGGTTGGATGGGGAGCGTCGCTGCACAGCTATGTTCAGGTCTCTCCAGAGATGTTCGATCGGGTTCAAGTCTGGGCTCTGGCTGGGCCACTCAAGGACATTCAGAGACTTGTCCCGAAGCCACTCCTGCATTGTCTTGGTTGTGTGCTTAAGGTCGTTGTCCTGTTGGAAGGTGTACCTTCGCCCCAGTCTGAGGTCCTGAGCGCTTTGGAGCAGGTTTTCATCAAGGATCTCTCTGTCCTTTGCTCCGTTCATCTTTCCCTCGATCCTGACTAGTCTCCCAGCCCTGCTGCTGAAAAACATCCCCACAGCATGATGCTGCCACCCCCATGCTTCACCGTAGGGATGGTGCCAGGTTTCCTCCAGACGTGACACTTGGCATTCAGGACAAAGTCTTCAATTTTGGTTTCATCAGACCAGAGAATATTGTTTCTCATGGTCTATGAGTCTTTAGGTGCCTTTTGGCAAACTCCAAGTGGGCTTTCATGTGCCTTTTACTGAGGAGTGGCTTCCGTCTGACTACTCTACCATAAAGGCCTGATTGGTGGAGTGCTGCAGAGATGGTTGTCCTTCTGGAAGGTTCTCCCATCTCCACAGAGGAACTCTGGAGCTCTGTCAGAGTGACCATCAGGTTCTTGGTCACCTCCCTGACCAAGGCCCTTCTCCCCCGATTGCTCAGTTTGGCCTGGTGGCCTGCTCTAGGAAGAGTCTTGGTGGTTCCAAACTTCTTCCGTTTAAGAATGATGGAGACCACTGTGTTCTTGGGGACCTTCAATGCTGCAGAAATGTTTTGTTACCCTTCCCCAGATCTGTGCCTCGACACAATATTGTCTCGGAGCTCTACGGACAATTCCTTCGACCTCATGGCTTGGTTTCTGCTCTGACATGCACTGTCAACTGTGGGACCTTATATAGACAGGTGTGTGCCTTTCCAAATCATGTGGAAACAGGATGCACCTGAGCTCAATTTCCAGTCTCATAGCAAAGGGTCTGAATTCTTATGTAAATAATGTATTTCTGTATTTTTTTTAAAATAAATGTAAAAAAAACAAAAACAAAAAAATGTTTTCGCTTTGTCATTATGGGGTATTGTGTGTAGATTGATGAGGATTTTGATTTATTTAATCCATTTTAGAAAAGGCTGTAACGTAACAAAATGTGGAAAAAGTCAAGAGGTCTGAATACTTTCCGAATGCACTGTATATGTACAGGTAACTGCCAAAATAAAGGAAGCACCAACATAAAGTGTCTTAATATGGAGTTGGGCCACCACGAGCCAGAACAGCTTCAATGCACCTTGACATAGATTCTACACATACAGTGGGGAAAAAAAGTATTTAGTCAGCCACCAATTGTGCAAGTTCTCCCACTTAAAAAGATGAGAGAGGCCTGTAATTTTCATCATAGGTACACATCAACTATGACAGACAAATTGAGAAAAAAAAATCCAGAAAATCACATTGTAGGATTTTTAATAAATGTATTTGCAAATTATGGTGGAAAATAAGTATTTGGTCACCTACAAACAAGCAAGATTTCTGGCTCTCACAGACCTGTAACTTCTTCTTTAAGAGGCTCCTCTGTCCTCCACTCGTTACCTGTATTAATGGCACCTGTTTGAACTTGTTATCAGTATAAAAGACACCTGTCCACAACCTCAAACAGTCACACTCCAAACTCCACTATGGCCAAGACCAAAGAGCTGTCAAAGGACACCAGAAACAAAATTGTAGACCTGCACCAGGCTGGGAAGACTGAATCTGCAATAGGTAAGCAGCTTGGTTTGAAGAAATCAACTGTGGGAGCAATTATTAGGAAATGGAAGACATACAAGACCACTGATAATCTCCCTCGATCTGGGGCTCCACGCAAGATCTCACCCCGTGGGGTCAAAATGATCACAAGAATGGTGAGCAAAAATCCCAGAACCACACGGGGGGGACCTAGTGAATGACCTGCAGAGAGCTGGGACCAAAGTAACAAAGCCTACCATCAGTAACACACTACGCCGCCAGGGACTCAAATCCTGCAGTGCCAGACGTGTCCCCCTGCTTAAGCCAGTACATGTCCAGGCCCGTCTGAAGTTTGCTAGAGTGCATTTGGATGATCCAGAAGAGGATTGGGAGAATGTCATATGGTCAGATGAAACCAAAATATAACTTTTTGGTTAAAACTCAACTCGTCGTGTTTGGAGGACAAAGAATGCTGAGTTGCATCCAAAGAACACCATACCTACTGTGAAGCATGGGGGTGGAAACATCATGCTTTGGGGCTGTTTTTCTGCAAAGGGACCAGGACGACTGATCCGTGTAAAGGAAAGAATGAATGGGGCCATGTATCGTGAGATTTTGAGTGAAAACCTCCTTCCACCAGCAAGGGCATTGAAGATGAAACGTGGCTGGGTCTTTCAGCATGACAATGATCCCAAACACACCGCCCGGGCAACGAAGGAGTGGCTTCGTAAGAAGCATTTCAAGGTCCTGGAGTGGCCTAGCCAGTCTCCAGATCTCAACCCCATAGAAAATCTTTGGAGGGAGTTGAAAGTCCGTGTTGCCCAGCGACAGCCCCAAAACATCACTGCTCTGGAGGAGATCTGCATGGAGGAATGGGCCAAAATACCAGCAACAGTGTGTGAAAACCTTGTGAAGACTTACAAAAAACGTTTGACCTGTGTCATTGCCAACAAAGGGTATATAACAAAGTATTGAGAAACTTTTGTTATTGACCAAATACTTATTTTCCACCATAATTTGCAAATAAATTCATAAAAGATCCTACAATGTGATTTTCTGGATTTTGTTTCCTCATTTTGTCTGTCATAGTTGACGTGTACATATGATGAAAATTACAGGCCTCTCTCATCTTTTTAAGTGGGAGAACTTGCACAATTGGTGGCTGACTAAATACTTTTTTCCCCCACTGTATCTGGAACTCTATTGGAGGGATGCGACACCATTCTTCCACGAGAAATTCCATCATTTGGTGTTTTGTTGATGGTGGTGAAAAACGCTGTCTCATGCGCCGCTCCAGAATCTCCCATAAGTGTTCAATTGGTGACTGAGACGGCCATGGCATATGGTTTACATCGTTTTCATGCTCATCAAACACTTCAGTGACCACTCGTGCCCTGTGGATGGGGGCATTGTCATCCTATGGGGGCATAGCCATGGTAACCAAAATAATGGCCTGCCCAGCATTTTATTCAGGACCCTAAGCATGATGGGATGTTAATTGGCTCTGAGTGGCACAGCGGTCTAAGGCACTGCATCTGAGTGCTTGAGGCGTCACTACAGACCCCCTGGTTCGATTCCAGGCTGTATCACAACCAGCCGTGATTCAGAGTCCCATAGGGCAGCGCACAATTGGCTCAGCGTCGTCTGGGTTTGGCCGGTGTAGGCCGTCATTGTAAATAAGAATTTGTTCTTAACTGACTTGCCTAGTTAAATAAAATAAAATAAAATAAAATTGCTTAATTAACTCAGGAACCACACCTGTGTGGAAGCACCTGCTTTCAATATACACTGCTCAAAAAAATAAAGGGAACACTTAAACAACACAATGTAACTCCAAGTCAATCACACTTCTGTGAAATCAAACTGTCCACTTAGGAAGCAACACTGATTGACAATACATTTCACATGCTGTTGTGCAAATGGAATAGACAACAGGTGGAAATTATAGGCAATTAGCAAGACACCCCCCAATAAAGGACTGGTTTTGCAGGTGGTGACCACAGACCACTTCTCAGTTCCTATGCTTCCTGGCTGATGTTTTGGTCACTTTTGAATGCTGGCGGTGCTTTCACTCTAGTGGTAGCATGAGACAGAGTCTACAACCCACACAAGTGGCTCAGGTAGTGCAGCTCATCCAGGATGGCACATCAATGCGAGCTGTGGCAAGAAGGTTTGCTGTATCTGTCAGCGTAGTGTCCAGAGCATGGAGGCGCTACCAGGAGACAGGCCAGTATATCAGGAGACGTGGAGGAGGCCGTAGGAGGGCAACAACCCAGCAGCAGGACTGCTACCTCCGCCTTTGTGCAAGGAGGAGCAGGAGGAGCACTGCCAGAGCCCTGCAAAATGACCTCCAGCAGGCCACAAATGTGCATATGTCTGCTCAAACGGTCAGAAACAGACTCCATGAGGGTGGTATGAGGGCCCGACGTCCACAGGTGGGGGTTGTGCTTACAGCCCAACACCGTGCAGGACGTTTGGCATTTGCCAGAGAACACCAAGATTGGCAAATTCGCCACTGGCGCCCTGTGCTCTTCACAGATGAAAGCAGGTTCACACTGAGCACATGTGACAGACGTGACAGAGTCTGGAGACACCGTGGAGAACGTTCTGCTTCCTGCAACATCCTCCAGCATGAACGGTTTGGCGGTGGGTCAGTCATGGTGTGGGGTGGCATTTCTTTGGGGGGCCGCACAGCCCTCCATGTGCTCGCCAGAGGTAGCCTGACTGCCATTAGGTACCGAGATGAGATCCTCAGACCCCTTGTGAGACCATATGCTGGTGTGGTTGGCCCTGGGTTCCTCCTAATGCAAGACAATGCTAGACCTCATGTGGCTGTAGTGTGTCAGCAGTTCTTGCAAGAGGAAGGCATTGATGCTATGGACTGGCCCGCATGTTCCCCAGACCTGAATCCAATTGAGCACATCTGGGACATCATGTCTCGCTCCATCCACCAACGCCACGTTGCACCACAGACTGTCCTGGAGTTGGCGGATGCTTTAGTCCAGGTCTGGGAGGAGATCCCTCAGGAGACCATCCGTCACCTCATCAGGAGCATGCCCAGGCGTTGTAGGGAGGTCATACAGGCATGTAGAGGCCACACACACTACTGAGCCTCATTTTGACTTGTTTTAAGGACATTACATCAAAGTTGGATCAGCCTGTAGTGTGGTTTTCCACTTTACTTTTGAGGGTGACTCCAAATCCAGACCTCCATGGGTTGATACATTTGATTTCCATTGAACATTTTTGTGTGATTTTGTTGTCAGCACATTCAACTATGTAAAGAAAAAAGTATTTAATACGATTATTTCATTCATTCAGATCTAGGATGTGTTATTTTAGTGTTCCCTTTATTTTTTTGAGCAGTGTACTTTGTATCCCTAATTTACTTGTTTTTCCATTATTTTGGCAGTTACCTATATGTGCGGTGCCCTTTCAGCTGGGCATGGAGGGCAGGCGCCAGGCGGGCAGTGCCTATCCACCCTCCCTCTTCTTCTCCTGGGCATCCTGTACAGTCTCTTGTATCCAGACACACAGTGGATGCTCTGTATAAAGCTTATGTTGAAGTGTTATCATCAATATTCACACGTCAGCACAGACAACATTCTCATATTCAGATAGGACTCACAGTCAGTCACACCTGCATTGTGCATTTCGCTCATCATCATCATCAACATCACCATCACCATCATCGTCGTTACAAAACGTGAGAGAAAGAGATGAATCCCTTCCATGACATCATCTCTTGGCGCCGGTTCAAAGGCTTCCTGCCTGCGATAATGATGTCACTGACAGAGAGCAGCACCTGAGCCAGATGAGAGAGACCTGCAGATGTGCTTATTATCTGTCAAAATGGCCCCAGTGTCTGAGCCTGCTCCTCTCTGTGTCCCCGCATGTAGGAACCATTGAACTCAAAGAACACTTAAATGCTGGCTGTCTTTTTATCATGACACATTATATTATACATCATTACACATTCACTGTTTACGGTCATCACTGTCTCAGTGTATTTTACCATGGTTACAGTAATACAATTTCAAAGCCACTCTCCATTCACATCAACCCCACCCCCCATTTTTCTACCCCTTCACCACTACTTTCATCCCTTCCCCTCCTTTACAGTATCCATACAGTACCAGGACTCCCATTGAAAAATAATTTATTTTGGAAATGTACCATGATCATATATCCATTCAGATTCAGTATAATGATAGGCTTATTTTGCGTACAGTGAAATCACCCCACAGAGAAAAAAGCAGATGAGAATTATGATAAAACTGTGACTATACCACCACTGAGTCTGTACTTAAATGTATGTGCCTACCTACCCTCCCTCTTCTTCTCCTGGGCATCCTGTACAGTCTCTTGTATCCAGACACACAGTGGATAAAGCTTATGTTGAAGAAGTGTTATCATCAATATTCACACGTCAGCACAGACAACATTCTCATATTCAGATAGGACTTGCAGTCAGTCACACCTGCATTGTGCATTTCGCTCATCATCATCATCAACACCATCATCGTTACACAACGTGAGAGAGAGATGTGAATCCATTCCATGACAACATCTCTTTGCGCCAGCTCAAAGACTTCCCATTATAATGTCACTGACAGAGAGCAGCATCTGAGCCAGATGAGAGAGACGCCAAAGAGCCTATAGATGAAGAGCTCCAGAAACTGCTTCTCCAATAGAATTCCCCGATCACGTTTGTAGGCGATGTCATGGCGACGTTAGCTAGCTAAGCTCATGTGCGGGCCGTCAAATCAAAAACACTCCTTCGATATAAAGTAGTTTTTTGACGAAAATAAAAAAGTGTCAGTATCACTTTCACAAGGTGGAAGTATTGACATGTTAAGCATTGGCTCGAATCTACTCTGGGATTGAAAACTCTGTGGAGACCAGCGGAACTGTCTATTCTCTGTCTGTTTTTTAAAATGGCCCCAGTGTCTGAGCCTGCTCCTCTCCTTGTGCCCGCATGTAGGAACCATTGAACTCAAAGAACACTTAAGATGCTGGCTGTATTTTTATGACTTCCACTCTTTATAGTTTGATGTGGAAGCGTGACGATGTCACTGTCTGATGTTGTGTTGTGGGCCACTGGGCATGTGCAGTGGCGCTGTGTTGATGAGGGTTGTGAGTGAGTCGTGACTCCACAGGGTAGGTTAGATCATCAGGGTAGGTCGAGTTTTTAGATTTCTTCCCACCCAGAGCCTGTCAGATCAAGGGAAGGCTCAAAGTGGTTGATGAGCCCCTGTAGTAGTAATGACCTGGATTCCATCCTAAATGGATGGAATCCATTCGGGATGTGCACTATTTTATTCACTATTTATTTAGTGCATTAGTTTTGACCAGGGCCCATAGGGATCTGGTCAAAAGTAGTGCACTATGTAGGGAATAGGGTGCCATTTGTGCCGCTGACCCTGATAAGGTCCCATTCCGCAGTCTGTACTCTTAAGTGGTGTCAGATCTCACAATAGCTATGTTATAATTAGGGATTAACACCGGAATCCAGGATCCCAAGATTTCCCGACCAAGCTCCTTCCCGATTCTCGAGAAGAAAAAATGACAATCGCTGGAACAATAATATATAATTTCTTTGGAAAAATACCAAATATGCATGTGCGAATATCTGCATGAAATGGATTTTATCTATTCGACTTCATTCACACATTAGTCCAGGGATCACAATGCTAGCAGCCTACCAATTTAGGCTACTCAACACAAGTCCCCAATAAATGCCTTTTAATTTTTAACTGGCATTGTTGACTATCATGAAACTGTAGCAGGCTACACGCAACCTCTCAACACAGTTATGGTAGGCAGTCTCCATCTCACATTCACAAATCTCCAAACTTTAGCTGTGTGGCACTGGCAGAAGCTCCAAAATATAAACTGCTTCTCACTGTTAACAAAACGGCTGATACATCGTGTCTGCAAAAGCGCTCAAGGGGAAATAGACATTTGCAACGTTGTTCCATGGTGTTACACTAACAAACGCCAGATCACGGGCTTGTCTTTAAAGTCAGATTCGCGGGGAATTGATCAACCGTGGCGCCATTCATGGTGCTGAATCTCCGCTGCTAGTGTGGCCATTTGCTTATCTGTTTGTTTAGTGCAGCATCGGATATGTTCCCTGAGACTAAGTCACCACAATAAGTTGACAGCCACAACCTTCCCGCAATCCACTGATAGCCAGGTGCAAGGGGAGCGGGAAGGAACAACAAGCTAGCTGAAATATTTCAGTCAATGGTAGGCTAAAACGAATATAATTTTCACTAGGCTGTAATAGCCTCATAATATTTTACCAATAGGCCAACAGTGCTTCACAGGCCTATATTAAAAGTAAAATACATCAACGAAATAGTGTGGTGACTTTGAGATAACTTGTTTCATTTGTTTAATTGCAACAAATGTAACAAGAAACGGTTAGATTCCTGTGTATATTTATCAATTTACAGTGGTATAATTCTGTCTTTTTTTTTTGCTGGTAATATATGCTTTAAAATAGCATTTCCGGTTTGAAAGGGAATACCGGGATTCCTGGGAAGGGCTTGTAATTTTCTCGGGAAGGAAAATGTGTAGATTCTCCGGAAAATATGAATCCCTATTTATAATCAACCAATGCATGTCTGATCCACTGAAGGACAATGAAATAAACAACTTGCAGACCAACCTGAACATTTTCTCTTTAGACATACAGTACATTTCACATCTCCTCCCTGGCCAGGCGACCGGGCCCTTGGTGTACAGTATGTACAGCACAGAGGCACAAAGATGTGACTTGCCAGTGACATCGAAATGCTGTCAGACTCAATTGTGCATGTGCTATAGGCTATGCCACGCCAGAGAGCTGATTCCAAGGAAGGTCATGGTCCATAGATCATAGGGCAGAGGTCACTGACATGTCTTACATGAAGACCCAGAAACTTCCATTGGCCAAATTGGCCAGGCCCAGGCATCTCAAGACCTCCAGAATAGCAGTGGGCTCATTTCGGCCTCAATTGGCCTCCTCCTTGTTTTTCACTTTCATTACTTTGTCCTTTCTATACCCTGTTCCTCTCTCCATCCTTCAAATTCGCTTGTATGGCTCCATTTTGGGATCTCACTTCCATTAGTGCTTGTTATCCGAGTGTGGATCGACGCCATGACACTTTTATTGTCTTCTAGATAATTTTTTCGAAGATTCTCTTGACTTTTTACAGACCCTAACTAGATTATTTTATTGTTGAATGTGTGTAGAAGTGTAACAATGAAAAAGAAAATAAATAATACAAAAAAATAACTCATGCAACTCAATCAAGCAGCAACAGAAACAGAAAAGCTAATAGATACTATCATGTTCTAAGTAGCTGTCAGTAGCTGTCGTCATTAAAGAATGAAAATAAAACTATACCAGCACACGCACACGAGGAAAAAAGTACTGAAATAAAGTATGTAACTTCTGTCCTGTCTGTATACAGTCTGATCCTTACAACATAACTCATTAATACAAATACAAAATAAAAACAAGCATGAATTATTTTTGAATAACACCAGCCATGACAGAAAGCAAAATGAAAATGGTAGACTTCAAGGGTTTATTTGTTGTTGTGTGTGTTGTGTGTTGGGTATTTACTCTCTAAACACACACACGTTGGGCGGCGGGGTGGGTTTTGTTTTCAGAAGGGAGCACGGATCCCTCTCTCTGCATCAAACGAAGGAAGAGAACCCGGCGATGGGGGCTCGAGATCCAGGGGCCGGGCTGGGGCTGCTGGGGGGCCAGTAGGACAGGGTGTTGGAGTGGCTGGAGGGGGTGGAGAGCTGCTGAGAGGGGGTGGGAGTCCGGCTGCCTTTAGGCCTGAAGAGACTACCCTGGCCCTGGGGTGGGAGGCCCTGGGGTTGACCCTTGGTCTGGAGCTGGAGCGGAGGGGTGGTGGAGGTGAGCTGGGGTGGCAGTGGGGGCAGGGGTGGTGGTGGGGCGCAGGGCTCCGGGTCGCCCGACTCTGACTCAGTGTAGCTGTAAGCTTGAGCCCGGGAAATGCCCTTCTGTTGGCGGCGCCAGGAGTTGTAGTAGGTTGGGTCACTGATGTAGTGGCTCACGAAAGAGTGGGTCTTGTGTCTGTTCTGATCCACCTCGTACTCACTGTCACTGCCCTGAGAGGGGAGAGGGGGAGAGGGGAGGAGAGGGGGAGATGGGACAGGTGGAGGGAGAGAGCGAGAGAGGAGTTATTATCAGCATACTAGCACATACAGTCGTGGTGAAAAGTTTTGAGAATGACACAAGTATTGGTCTTCACAAAGTCTGCTGCTTCAGTGTTTTTAAATATTTTTGTCAGATGCTACTATGGTATACTGAAGTATAATTACAAGCATTCCATAAGTGTCAAAGGCTTTTATTGACAATTACATTAATTTTATGCAAAGAGTCAATATTTGCAGTGTTGACCCTTCTTTTTCAAGACCTCTGCAATCCGCCCAGGCATGCTGTCAATTAACTTCTGGGCCACATCCTGACTGATGGCAGCCCATTCTTGCATAATCAATGCTTGGAGTTTGTCCGAATTTGTGGGGTTTTGTTTGTCCACCCGCCTCTTTAGGATTGACCACAAGTTCTCAATGGGATTAAGTTCTGGGAAGTTTCCTGGCCATGGACCCAACATTTCGATGTTTTGTTCCCCGAGCCAGTTAGTTATCACTTTTGCCTTATGGAAAGGTGCTCCATCATGCTGGAAAAGGCATTGTTCGTCACCAAACTGTTCTTGGATGGTTGGGAGAAGTTGCTCTCGGAGGATGTTTTGGTACCATTCTTTATTCATGGCTGTGTTCTTAGGCAAAATTGTGAGTGAGCCCACTCCCTTGGCTGAGAAGCAACCCCCACATGAATGGTCTCAGGATGCTTTACTGTTGGCATGACACAGGACTGATGGTAGCACTCACCTTCTTCTTTGGACATGCTTTTTTCCGGATGCCCCAAACAATCAGAAAGGGGATTCATCAGAGAAAATTACTTTACCCCAGTCCTCAGCAGTCCAATCCCTGTACCTTTTGCAGAATATCAGTCTGTCCCTGATGTTTTTCCTGGGGAGAAGTGGCTTCCTCGCTGCCCTTCTTGACACCAGGTCATCCTCCAAAAGTCTTTGCCTCACTGTGCGTGCAGATGCACTCACACCTGCCTGCTGCCATTCCTGAGCAAACTCTGCACTGGTGGTGCCCCGATCCCGCAGCTGAATCAACTTTAGGAGACGGTCCTGGCGCTTGCTGGACTTTTTTGGGCGCCCTGAAGCCTTGTTCACAACAATTGAACCTCTCTCCTTGAACTTCTTGATGATCCGATAAATGGTTGATTTAGGTGCAATCTTACTAGCAGCAATATCCTTGCCTGTGAAGCCCTTTTTGTGCAAAGCAATGATGACGGCACGTGTTTCCTTGCAGGTAACCATGGTTAACAGAGGAAGAACAATGATTTCAAGCACCACCCTCCTTTTAAAGCTTCCAGTCTGTTATTCTAACTCAATCAGCATGACAGAGTGATCTCCAGCCTTGTCCTCGTCAACACTCTCACCTGTGTTAACGAGAGAATCACTAACATGATGTCAGCTGGTCCTTCTGTGGCAGGGCTGAAATGCAGTGGAAATGTTTTTTTGGGGATTAAGTTCATTTTCATGGCAAAGAGGGACTGCAATTAATTGCAATTCATCTGATCACTATTCATAATATTCTGGAGTATATGCAAATTAGCATAATAAAAACTGAGGCAACAGACTTTGTGAACATTTATATTTGTGTCATTCTCAAATCTTTTGACCACGACTTCAGAAAGAATTCACACCCCTTGACTTTTCCCACATTTTGTTGTGTTACTAATTGGGATTAAAATTGATTTAATTGTCATTTATTTGTCAACGATCTACACAAAATACTATGTAATAAAAAGTACAATATATGTTTTATTATGGAAAATAAAACACTCATATTTTCATCAGATAAGTATTAATCCCCTGAGTCAATACATGTTAGAATCACCTTTGGTAGCGATTACAGCCTTTCTGGGTAAGTCTCTAAAAGCTTCACAAACCTGGATTGTACAATATTTGGCCAATATAATTTGTTTAATTCTTCAAGCTCTTGCCATAGATTTAAGTCAAAACTGCAACTAGGCCACTCAGGAACATTCAATGTCGTCTTGGTAAGTAACTCCAGTGTATATTACATTTTGGCCATGCGTTTTAGGTTATCGTCCTGCTGAAAGGTGTATTTGACTCCCAGTGTCTGTTGGAAAGTAGACTGAACCAGGTTTTCCTCTAGGACTTTTCCTGTGCTTAGCTCTATTCATTTTCTTTTTATCCTAAAGAACTCCCTAGTCCTTGGGGATGACAAGCATACCCATAACAAGATGCAGCCACCACCATGCTTGAAAATATGAAGAGTGGTACTCAGTGATGTGTTGTGTTGGATCTGCGCCAAACATAATGTTTTGTATTCAGGACTAAAAGTACATTTCTTTGCCAATTTTTTTGCAGTACTACTTCAGTGCCTTATTGCAAACAGGATGCATGTTTTGGAATATTTGTATTCTGTACAGGCTTCCTTCTTTTCACTCCATCATTTAGGTTTGTATTGTGGAGTAACTACAATGTTGTTGATCCATCCTCAGTATTCTCCTATCACAGCCATTTAACTCCGTAACTGGTTTAAAATCACCATTGGCCTCATGGTGAAATCCCTGAGCGGTTTCCTTCCTCTCCGTCAACTGAGTTAGGAGGGACGCCTGTATCTTTGTAGTGACTGGGTGTATTGATACACCATCCAAAGTGTAATTAATCACTTCACCATGCTCAAAGGGTATTCAATGTCTACTTTTTTTCCCTACCCATCTACCAATAGGTTCCCTTCTTTGCAAGGCATTGGAAAACCTCCCTGGTCTTTGTTGTTGAATCTGTGCTTGAAATTGACTGCTCGACTGAGGGATCTTACAGATACAGTGCATTCGGAAAGTATTCAGACCCCTTGACCTTTTCCACATTTTGTTACGTTACAACCTTATTCTAAAATTGATTCAATTGTTTTTTTCCCTCATCAATCTACAGACAATACCCCATAATGACAAAGTAAAACCAGGTTTATAGAAATGTTTGCAAATTTATAAAAAAATTACAACTGAAATATCTCATTTACATAAGTATTCAGACCATTTACTCAGTACTTTGTTGAAGGACCTTTGGGTATGACGCTACAAGCTTGGCACACCTGTATTTGGGGAGTTTCTCCCATTCTTATCTGCAGATCTTCTCAAGCTCTGTCAGGTTGGATGGGGAGCGTCGCTGCACAGCTATTTTCAGGTCTCTCCAGAGATGTTCGATCGGGTTCAAGTCCGGGCTCTGGCTGGGCCACTCAAGGACATTCAGAGACTTGTCCCGAAGCCACTCCTGCGTTGTCTTGGCTGTGTGCTTAGGGTCGTTGTCCTGTTGGAAGGTGAACCTTCGCCCTAGTCTGAGGTCCTGAGCGCTCTGGAGCAGGTTTTCATCAAGGATCTCTCTGTACTTTGCTCCATTCATCTTTTCCTCGATACTGACTAGTCTCCCAGTCCCTGCCGCTGAAAAATGTCCCCACAGCATGATTCTGCCAACACCATGCTTCACCATAGGGATGGTATTGGCCAGGTGATGAGCGGTACATGGTTTCCTCCAGACGTGACGCTTGGCATTCAGGCCAAAGAGTTCAATCTTGTTTCTCATGGTCTGACAGTCCTTTAGGTGCCTTTTGGCAAACTCCAAGCGGGCTGTGATGTGCCTTTTACTGAGGAGTGGCTTCCGTCTTGCCACTCTACCATAAAGGCCTGATTGGTGGAGTGCTGCAGAGATGGTTGTCCTTTTGGAAGGTTCTCCCATCTCCACAGAGGAACTCTGGAGCTCTGTCAGAGTGACCATCGGGTTCTTGGTCACCTCCCTGACCAAGGTCCTTCTCCCCTGATTGCTCAGTTTGGCCGGGCGGCCAGCTCCCAGGAAGAGTATTGGTGGTTCCAAACATTTTCCATTTAAGAATGATGGAGGCCACTATGTTCTTGGGAACCTTCAATGCTGCAGAGATTTTTTGTTACCCTTCCCCAGATCTGTGCCTCGACACAATCCTGTCTCGGAGGTCTCCGGAAAATTCCTTTAACCTCATGGCTTGGTTTTTGCTCTGACATGCACTGTCAACTGTGGGACCTTATATTGACAGGTGTGTGCCTTTCCAAATCATGTCCAATCAATTGAATTTACAACAGGTGGACTCCAATCAAGTTGTAGAAACATTTCAAGGATGATACATGGAAACAGTATACACCTGAGGTCAACTTCGAGTCTCATATCAAAGGGTCTGAATACTTATGTAAATAATACTTTTGCAAACATTTCTAAAAAACCTGTTTTGGCTTTGTAATTATGGGGAATTAATCCATTTTAGAATAAGGCTGTAATGTAACAAAATGTGGAAAAAGTGAAGAGGTCTGAATACTTTCTGAATGCACTGTAATTGTATGTGTGGGGTAGTCATTAAAAAATAATGTTAAACATCATTATTGCACACATAGTTAGTCCACGCAACTTATTATCTGACTTGTTCAGCAAATTGTTACTCCTGAAGTTATTTCGTTTTGAATACTTATTGACTCAAGACATTTCAGCTTTTCATTTTCTATTAATTAGTAAAAATGTCTAAAAACACAATTCCACATTTAGATTGTGGGCTATTGTGTGTAGATCAATCTAAATGTAATCCATTTTAAATTCAGGCTGTAATACAACAAAATGTGGAAAAAGTCAAGGATTTTGAATATTTTATGAATTCATTGTATTTCTCTGAGAAGTTAGAGATGTGATAATGTGTGTTATTGGGATGTTCAGAGCAATGTGTCTTTCGATAACATACACACCCACCACCAAACACCCACACCCACCCACCACCAAACACACACACACAAGGTTGTCTACTCATGATCATGATTGGAGAGGTGGATGATTCGTTACTGGACGTGCAGAGTAATCAGATCATTAGCACAACAACCGGGTCAAAGGTTGACTGACTGGGTTTAACGTTAAATTAACCATCATCACTACAGCAGCCACATGTTGAGTTAACATCTACTATGGGCATCCATCATATAGAGTACGACACAAGGAAGACACAGGAGAGATACCACAGGATCCTAGAGGAGTTTAAGGAAGGAGAGGAGAAGAGAGGAGGAGATGATGAGAGGAGCAAGGAGGATGGGGGCTAGGGACAAGTCAGTCTCCTACTACCAGTCTACAGACACACAAGCAGGCAGAAAGCCACATATCCTCACCCAATTCAGTGGAAGCACACGCAGACCACCCGTCCCATACGAGAACACGAGGGCCTCCTATGGGTGACATGGACAAAGACATGCATGGTTTAAAACACCACAGTACAGTATGACGACCACCATGATACTTCTTTGGTTCAGATCCCTCTTTGGGCCCATCCTCACCAGCACTTAAAGAGGCGCTACACCGGTACAACTCCCTTAATTACATAATAAAATATGCCATTTAGCAGACGCTTTTATCCAAAGCAATTTACAGTAGTGTGTGCATACAATTTCCATATTGGTGACCCCAGCGGGAACCGAACCCACAGCCCTGACTTGCAAGCGTCACGTTCTACCAACTGAGGACCACTTGAGCCTTGTCTTACCAGCCATACACATACCACCTAAAACTGATCTGACAAACAAGGCTGTGACCCGACTCTTCGAGGGTGTTTTGGGGGAGTTGGGATATGCAAAAAACACATTTCCAATTTACATGTGTGTAATACACACTTGTACGTGTGTGAAATAGGACAACTATAAACACCCACAGAATTACATTATTATTATAGAATGTATTCTGTGAACTTACTGCCCAACCTTAGGATGTAGGCTACCACCCAATGTTTCTCTCTATTTCATTCAAACAATCACAGCAGGACTTTGAGTATTTGTGTCTTTGCTAGATACTTGGCATACACTCCTTTTTTCGTGACACCCAACATTCCAGATGTCAAACAAGAAACAACTCTTTCATTGATCACTCTGTGGGGTCTGTTCATGATCACCCAATTGGCCCGAAAAAAGCTGCCAATCGACCAATCACAGCCAATGATCGATGAGCTGGTTCACAAAAATGCTATCTCATACCAGGGGCAGTAGATTTCATCATGTTCAGGTAAAATGTTGTGGCAGCGTATAACAAAAGATAGTGTAACAAAGAGTCTTTCTTTCTGTCACACCCTGGCTCTGGGACTCTATTTGTTGAGCCTGGGTGTGTTTATTCTATGTGTTTATTTCTATGTTGGGGGTTCTAGTTTGTTGATTTCTATGTTTGCCTGAGTGACTCCCAATCAGAGGCAACGAGTGTCAGCTGTTGGCTGGTTGTCTCTGATTGGGAGCCATATTTAAACTGTCTGTTTTCCCTTTGTGTTTGTGGGTTTTTGTTCCGTGTTCGGTCATTGATACCGTTGGACGTCACGAGTCGTTTCTTGTTTTGTGTTTAAACTTTAACTAATTAAAGTATGTTTGTTCATCACGCTGCGCCTTGGTCTGTTCCATATGACGATCGTGACAGAAAAACCCACCATGCAACGACCAAGCAGCGTGTCCAGGGGCAGCTCTTGGGCTGGACATGGGAGGAAGCGCCGGGAGAAGAGACGGTGGAGGCGCGCCGTAGAGAGGAGCAACGGCGTGATCAGGGTCGTCGTCGGGCGGTCGAGAGGCAACCCCAGAACATTTTTAGGGGGGGCACACGGCATGGACGACGGGGCTGACGGAGGCAAAGAAGGGGCGGATTCTGGAGGCCACCAGGTTACAGATACACCGCCCTGTACGTCCTGTGCGGATGCCTCACACAGAGTGTGTGAGGGTAGGCATTCAGCCAGGACGGGTTGTGGCCGCTCTTCACTCCAGGGCTCCTATCCGTCTCCACAGCCCGGTTCGGCCTGTCCCTGCTCCACGCACCAAGCCTACAGTGTGCGTCGCCAGCCCAGTCCGGCCAGTCCCTGCTCCACGCACCAAGCCTACGGTGTGCGTCGCCAGCCCAGTCCGGCCAGTCCCTGCTCCACGCACCAAGTATACGGTGCGCGTCGCCAGCCCGGCCCGGCCTGTTCCTGCCACCAAGTATACGGTGCGCGTCGCCAGCCCGGCCCGGCCTGTTCCTGCCACTCGCACCAAGTATACGGTGCGCGTCGCCAGCCCGGCCCGGCCTGTTCCTGCCACTCGCACCAAGTATACGGTGCGCGTCGCCAGCCCGGCCCGGCCTGTTCCTGCCACTCGCACCAAGAATACGGTGCGCGTCGTCAGCCTGGTAAGGCCCGTTCCTCCTCCACGCACCAAGCAGGGGTGCGCGTTGTCAGTCCAGCACAACCCGTGCCTGGGTCACCGGTGCCTGGTAAGGTACCGGTCAACTGCTCCACTATGGAGCTGAAGCTAACCGCTCCTGCTAAGTCCAGTTCGGCTCCAGCCGGCGGGGCCAGACTGGACCAGGGGCGCTATGGGGGGTGTATTGGAGGGTGGTGGTCAAGGCCGGAGCCAGAACCGCCGCCGAGGAGGTATGCCCGCCCAGCCCTCCCCTGTTTTGTTTAGTTGAGGCGCGGTCGCAGTCCGCGCCTTTAGGGGGGGTACTGTCACACCCTGGCTCTGGGACTCTATTTGTTGAGCCTGGGTGTGTTTATTCTATGTGTTTATTTCTATGTTGGGGGTTCTAGTTTGTTGATTTCTATGTTTGCCTGAGTGACTCCCAATCAGAGGCAACGAGTGTCAGCTGTTGGCTGGTTGTCTCTGATTGGGAGCCATATTTAAACTGTCTGTTTTCCCTTTGTGTTTGTGGGTTTTTGTTCCGTGTTCGGTCATTGATACCGTTGGACGTCACGAGTCGTTTCTTGTTTTGTGTTTAAACTTTAACTAATTAAAGTATGTTTGTTCATCACGCTGCGCCTTGGTCTGTTCCATATGACGATCGTGACACTTTCCAGATAGTATCAGTTTTTAGCAGCCCAGGGATGGTGGTGCTGATTTGGAGTGGTTCAAGGTTCTGTTTCTCTCAATTTCAATTTAAGGGCTTTATTGGCATGGGAAACGTATGTTAACATTGCCAAAGCAAGTGAAGTAGATAGTAAACAAAAGTGAAATAAACAATAAATATTAACAGTAAACATTACACTCAGAAGTTTCAAAAGAATAAAGACATTTCAAATGTCATATTATGTATATATACAGTGTTGTAACAATGTGCAAAGAGTTAAAGTACAAATGGGAAAATAAATAAACATAAATATGGGTTGTATTTACAATGGTGTTTGTTCTTCACTGGTTGCCCTTTTCTTGTGGCAACAGGTCACAAATCTTGCAGCTGTGATGGCACACTGTGATTTTTCATCTAGTAGATAAGGGAGTTTATCAAAATTGGGTTTGTTTTCGAATTTTTTGTGGATCGCTGTAATCTGAGGGAAATATGTGTCTCTAATATGGTCATACATTTGGCAGGAGGTTAGGAAGTGCAGCTCAGTTTCCACCTCATTTTGTGGGCAGTGTGCACATAGCCTGTCTTCTCTTGAGAGCCAGGTCTGCCTACGGCGGCCTTTCTCAGTAGCAAGGCTATGCTCACTGAGTCTGTACATAGTCAAAGTTTTCCTTAAGTTTGGGTCAGTCACAGTGGTCAGGTATTCTGCCACTGTGTACTCTCTGTTTAGGGCCAAATAGCATTCTAGTTTGCTCTGGTTTTTTGTTTGTTCTTTCCAATGTGTCAAGTAATTCTCTTTTTGTTTTCTCATGATTTGGTTGGGTCTAATTGTGTTGTTGTTGTTGTTGTCCTGGGGCTGTGTGGGGTCTGTTTGTGTTTCTGAACAGAGCCCCAGGACCAGCTTACTTAGGGGACTCTTCTCCAAGTTAATCTCTCTGTAGGTGATGGCTTTGTTATGGAAGGTTTGGGAATCGCTTCCTTTTAAGTGGTTATAGAATTTAACGGCTCTTTTCTGGATTTTGATAATTAGCGGTTATTGGCCGAATTCTGCTCTGCATGCATTATTTGGTGTTTTACGTTGTACACGGAGGATGTTTTTGCAGAATTCTGCATGCAGAGTCTCCATTTGGTGTTTGTCCCATTTTGTGAATTCTTGGTTGGTGAGCGGACCCAGACCTCACAACCATAAAGGGCAATGGGTTCTATAACTGATTCAAGTATTTTTAGCCAGATCCTAATTGGTATGTCAAATGTTCTGTTCCTTTTGATGGCATAGAAGGCCCTTCTTGCCTTGTCTCTCAGATCGTTCACAGCTTTGTGGAAGTTACCTGTGGCGCTGATGTTTAGGCCGAGGTATGTATAGTTTTTTGTGTGCTCTAGGGCAACGGTGTCTAGATGGAATTTGTATTTGTGGTCCTGGCAACTGGACCTTTTTTGGAACACCATTATTTTTGTCTTACTGAGATTTACTGTCAGGGCCCAGGTCTGACAGAATCTGTGCAGAAGATCTAGGTGCTGCTGTAGGCCCTCCTTGGTTGGTGACAGAAGCACCAGATCATCAGCAAACAGAAGACATTTGACTTCAGATTCTAGTAGGGTGAGGCCGGGTGCTGCAGACTGTTCTAGTGCCCTCGCCAATTCGTTGATATATATGTTGAAGAGGGTGGGGCTTAAACTGCATTCCTGTCTCACCCCATGGCCCTGTGGAAAGAAATGTGTGTGTTTTTTGCCAATTTTAACCACACACTTGTTGTTTGTGTACATGGATTTTATAATGTCGTATGTTTTTCCCCCAAACCCACTTTCCATCAATTTGTATAGCAGACCCTCATGCCAAATTGAGTCAAAAGCTTTTTTGAAATCAACAAAGCATGAGAAGACTTTGCCTTTGTTTTTGTTTGTTTGTTTGTCAATTAGGGTGTGCAGGGTGAATACATGGTCTGTCGTACGGTAATTTGGTAAAAAGCCAATTTGACATTTGCTCAGTACATTGTTTTCACTGAGGAAATGAACTAGTCTGCTGTTAATGATAATGCAGAGGATTTTCCCAAGGTTGCTGTTGACGCATATCCCACGGTAGTTATTGGGGTCAAATTTGTCTCCACTTTTGTGGATTGGGGTGATCAGTCCTTGGTTCCAAATATTGGGGAAGATGCCAGAGCTAAGGATGATGTTAAAGAGTTTAAGTATAGCTAATTGAAATTTGTGGTCTGTATATTTTATCATTTAATTGAGGATCCCATCAACACCAAAGGACTTTTTGGGTTGGAGGGTTTGTATTTTGTCCTGTAGTTCATTCAATGTAATTGGAGAATCCAGTGGGTTCTGGTAGTCTTTAATAGTTGATTCTAAGATTTGCATTTGATCATGTTTATTTTTTTGCTGTTTGTTCTCTGTTATAGGGCCAAAAAGATTGGAGAAGTGGTTTACCCATACATCTCCGTTTTGGATGGCTATAGGGTGAATGCACCAATTTGTAAGTCGCTCTGGATAAGAGCGTCTGCTAAATGACGTAAATGTAATGTAAATGGATAGATAACTCTTCGTGTTGTTGTTTGTTTAGTGTTTTTCCAATTTTCCCAGAAGTGGTTAGAGTCTATGGATTCTTCAATTACATTGAGCTGATTTCTGACATGCTGTTCCTTCTTTTTCCATAGTGTATTTCTGTATTGTTTTAGTGATTCACCATAGTGAAGGCGTAGGCTCAGGTTTTCTGGGTCTCTATGTTTTTGGTTGGATAGGTTTCTCAATTTCTTTCTTAGGTTTTTGCATTCTTCATCAAACCATTTATCACTGTTGTTACTTTTCTTCGGTTTTCTGTTAGAGATTTTTAGATTTGATAGGGAAGCTGAGAGGTCAAATATACTGTTTAGGTTTTCTACTGCCAAGTTTACACCTTCACTATTACAGTGAAACGTTTTGTCCAGGAAGTTGTCTAGAATGGATTGAATTTGTTGTTGCCTAATTGTTTTTTGGTAGGTTTCAACACTACATTCCTTCCATCTATAGCATTTCTTAATATTATTCAGTTCCTTTGGCTTTGATGCCTCATGATTGAGTATTGCTCTGTTCAAGTAGACTAAGATTTTGCTGTGGTCTGATAGGGGTGTCAGTGGGCTGACAGTGAACGCTCTGAGAGACTCTGGGTTGAGGTCAGTGATAAAGCTCTCTCAATTCACGGGGCTTTATTTGTCACGGATTCTGCCGAGGCTGCTCCTCCTCCTTGCTCGGGCAGGCTTCGGCGTTCGTCGTCCCCGGAGTACTATCTGCTGCCGTTCGATGTTATCGGTGTCTGTCTAGTTTTGTCTGTATTGTTTACACCTGTTCGTCATTATGTTTGATTGTTGCCCTAATATCACCCCTGTCTCTCATCGGGATCTTGTGTGTGATTGTTTCCCTTCACGTATGTCATTTGTGAGCGGGTTATTTCCTCCCTGCGTGGAGTTATTCTGTGTTCATCTTTTCAGTATCGGATTAAAGTACGTGTCCGAGAGTTCTTTGTCCTGCGCCTGACTTCTTCAACCGCATCTCACTGACAGCCGTGACAGAATCACACACCACAACATGGAGTCAGCAGGAGCGACGGCACCGACCGGATCACTCGAGGAGCGCGTCCTACAACAGGCAGCTATGCTTCAAAATCTTGGTGCCGCCATGGATAACGTGATGAACACCTTGGGACGATGGGAGAGAGGAGGTTTGCCCACACCTCCTCCAACGATCCCACCACCATCGGCCACTCCTATCGTCTCACATCAGGAGTCCAGTGGGATTCGGCTCTCGCTCCTGAGGGCTTATGATGGCACCGCAGCCGGGTGTCAGGGTTTCCTGCTCCAGGTGGGACTTTACCTGGCAACCATTCACCCGGCTCCCTCAGGATACGAGAGCGTGTCTGCCCTCATCTCCTGTCTGTCCGGCAAGGCACTGGAGTGGCCCACGCCGAGTGGAGAGGAATAGACGCCGCTACTGTGAACTATGCGGAGTTCACCCGGCGGCGGCGGGTGAGCGTCTATTCCACCTCAGACAGGGGAGGAGGAGCGCGCAGGAATTTGCACTGGACTTCCGGACTCTGGCTGCCAATTCGGGATGGAATGAGAGGGCCCTCATCGACCACTACAGGTGTAGCTTAAGAGAGGACGTTCGTCGAGAGTTGGCCTGCAGGGACACCAACCTAAGCTTCGATCAGCTGGTGGACATGTCGATTCGCCTGGATACCCTGTTGACTACCCGCGGACGCCCGGAGCTGGGGCCGTCCATTCCATCCCCCAGCACTTCCGAGCCGAGCCCTATGGAGCTCGGGGGTGCTGGTAGTAGGGAGGCCAGGAGAGAGGCTGTCCCCTGCACCAACTGTGGCCGCCGAGGACACACGGCGGTTCGGTGCTGGGGAGGGTCTCCTCGGATTCGAGGCAGCAGGCAACGCACTGATAAGTCATTCCCGGTGAGTAAGACCCCAACTCACCCAGAGCTCTCTGTTGTTCATATGTGTATTCAAGTTGTGTTTCCAGAGGTTTCTTCTTACTCCCAGCATAAGGCGCTAGTCGATTCAGGCGCAGCTGGGAATTTGATCGATCGCCATTTCTCATATAAGTTAGGAATCCCTATATTACCAGTCGATGTGCCCTTCCCTATCCATGCCCTAGATAGCCGGCCTTTGGGGTCGGGATTGATTAGGGAGGTCACAGCGCCACTGAAGATGAAAATGCAGAAGGGTCATGAGGAGACTATACAGTTGTATTTAATTGACTCTCCTGCGTTTCCAGTGGTGTTGGGGCTTCCCTGGTTAACATCTCATGACCCCAACATTTCATGGCAACAGAGTGCTCTCAAGGGATGGTCTGATCAGTGTGTGGGGCGGTGTGTAGGTTTTTCCATAGGGGCAACGACGGTGGAGAGTCCGAACCAAATGCCCACAATGCACATTCCTCCTGAGTATGCCGATTTGGCATGCGCCTTCTGTAAGAAGAAGGCGACTCAATTACCACCTCATCGACAGGGGGATTGTGCGATAGACCTCCAGGTTGGCGCTGCGCTCCCTCGTAGCCATGTGTATCCTCTGTCTCAGGAGGAGACGGCTGCTATGGAGACATACGTCATCGAATCCTTGAGACAGGGATACATACGGCCGTCCACTTCCCCTGCGTCCTCATGTTTCTTTTTTGTGAAGAAGAAGGATGGGGGATTACGCCTGTGTATTGATTACCGTGGTCTCAATCAGATCACTATTAAATACAGCTATCCTCTCCCTCTGATTGCTAGTATGACGGAGTCATTACACGGGGCGCGCTTCTTCACAAAATTGGATCTCAGGAGCGCTTACAACCTGGTGCGCATTCGGGAAGGAGATGAGTGGAAGACAGCATTCAGTACCACCTCGGGTCACTATGAGTACCTCGTCATGCCATACGGTCTAATGAATGCTCCTTCAATCTTCCAATCATTTGTGGACAAGATTTTCCGGGATTTGCATGGACAGGGGGTAGTGGTGTATATTGATGACATTCTGATATACTCCGCTACACGTACCGAGCATGTGTCCCTGGTACGTCGGGTGCTGGGTAGACTGTTGGAGCATGATCTGTATGTGAAGACAGAGAAATGTCTGTTTTTCCAGGAGTCCATCTCCTTCCTGGGACACCGGTTGTCTGCGTCAGGAGTGGAGATGGAGATTGACCGCAGCCGTGCGTAATTGGCAGACTCCAACTACAGTAAAGGAGGTGCAGCGTTTTTTGGGTTTTGCCAATTACTACCGGAGGTTTATCCGGGGTTTTGGACAGGTAGCAGCTCCCATTACCTCCCTGCTAAAGGGGGGCCCGGTGCATTTGCAGTGGTCGGCTGAGGCGGACAGGGCATTTAGTCATTTGAAGGACCTGTTCACCTCGGCTCCGGTGCTGGCACATCCGGATCCCTCTTTGGCGTTCCAAGTCGAGGTGGATGCGTCCGAGGCGGGGATCGGTGCTATACTGTCTCAGCGCTCGGGCACGCCTCCAAAACTCCGCCCCTGTGCTTTCTATTCCAAGAAGCTCAGTCCGGCGGAACGCAATTATGACGTGGGGGACAGGGAGCTGCTAGCCGTGGTCCAAGCCCTGAAGGTGTGGAGACATTGGCTTGAGGGGGCTAACCACCCTTTTCTCATTCTGACTGAGACATCGTAACCTGGAGTACATCCGGGCAGCGAAGAGACTGAACCCTCTTCAGGCTAGGTGGGCCATGTTTCTTGCCCGGTTTGTATTTAAGATCACTTATATCCCAGGGTCACAGAACGTTAAGGCAGACGCCCTGTCCCGACGATATGACACAGAGGAGAGGTCAATTGAGCCCACTCCCATACTACCGGAGTCTTGTCTAGTGGCACCGATGGTGTGGGAGGTCGACACGGAAATCGAGCGGGCGTTACGTACCGACCCTACTCCCCCAGAGTGTCCAGAGGGACGGAGGTACGTACCGCTCGAGGTCCGTGACCGACTGATTTATTGGGCTCACACATCACCCTCCTCTGGTCATCCTGGTATTGGTCGGACGGTGCACTGTCTTAGCGGGAAGTACTGGTGGCCCACCTTAGCCAGGGACGTGAGGGTTTACGTTTCTTCCTGCTCAGTGTGCGCCCAGTGTAAGGCGCCTAGAAACCTGCCCAGAGGGAAGTTACAACCTCTCCCCGTTCCACAACGGCCGTGGTCTCACCTGTCAGTGGATTTTGTCACGGACCTTCCCCCCTCCCAGGGGAATACCACGATCTTGGTCGTTGTGGATCAGTTTTCTAAGGCCTGCCGTCTCATCCCTATGCCAGGTCTTCCTACAGCCCTACAAACGGCCGAAGCCCTGTTTACTCACGTTTTCCGGCACTATGGGGTGCCTGAGGATATAGTGTCTGATCGGGGTCCCCAGTTCACCTCTAGAGTGTGGAGGGCGTTTATGGAACTTTTGGGGGTCTCGATCAGTCTTACCTCGGGTTTTCACCCTGAGAGTAATGGGTAGGTGGAGCGAGTAAACCAAGATGTGGGTAGGTTTATGAGGTCCTATTGCCAGGACCGGCAGGAGGAGTGGTCGGGGTATATTCCCTGGGCAGAGATAGCCCAAAACTCACTCCGCCACTCCTCCACTAATCTTACTCCTTTCCAGTGTGTGTTGGGCTATCAGCCGGTTCTGGCACCCTGGCATCAGAGCCAGATTGAGGCTCCTGCGGTGGATGAATGGTTTCGGCGCTCGGAGGAGACATGGAACGCTGCGCATGTCCATCTGCAGCGGGCCATCAGACGGCAAAAGGTGAGCACCGATCGCCACCGCAGTGAGGGTCCGGTTTATGCACCGGGAGATCGGGTCTGGCTCTCGACCAGAAACCTGTCCTGCCGGAAGCTGGGCCGGCGGTTTGTGGGGCCATTTAAAGTCCTGAGGAGATTGAACGAGGTATGTTATAGGTTAAAGCTGCCTATTAATTATCGCATTAACCCCTCGTTCCACGTGTCTCTCCTCAGGCCGGTGGTAGCTGGTCCACTCCAGGAGAATGAGGTACGAGAGGCCCCTCCGCCCCCACTGGACATCGAAGGGGCTCTGACGTACTCAGTCCTTTCCATCGTGGATTCGAGGCGTCGGATGGGGGGTCTGCAGTATCTCGTGGAGTGGGAGGGGTACGGTCCGGAGGAACGGTGCTGGGTCCCTAGGAGGGACATCCTAGATCCCTCCCTGTTGACAGAGTTCCACCGGAGTCATCCGACTCGCCCTGCTCCGCGTCCTCCTGGCCGTCCCCGAGGCCGGGGTCGGCGCAAGGCTGGTGCCGCACGTCAAGGGGGGGGTACTGTCACGGATTCTGCCGAGGCTGCTCCTCCTCTTTGCTCGGGCAGGCTTCGGCATTCGTCGTCCCCGGAGTACTAGCTGCTGCCGTTCGATGTTATCGGTGTCTGTCTAGTTTTGTCTGTATTGTTTACACCTGTTCGTCATTATGTTTGATTGTTGCCCTAATATTACCCCTGTCTCTCATCGGGATCTTGTGTGTGATTGTTTCCCTTCACGTATGTCATTTGTGAGCGGGTTATTTCCTCCCTGCACGGAGTTATTCTGTATTCATATTTTCAGTATTAGATTAAAGTACGTGTCCGAGAGTTCTGTGTCCTGCGCCTGACTTCTTCAACCGCATCTCACTGACAGCCGTGACATTATTGCCATGGGAGACATTTCAAATGTCATATTATGTCTATATACAATGTTGTAACGATGTGAAAATAGTTAAAGTACAAAAGGGAAAATAAATAAACATGGGTTGTATTTACAATGGTGTTTGTTCTTCAATGGTTGCCCTTTTCTTGTGGCAACAGGTCACAAATCTTGCTGCTGTGATTGCACACTGTGATATTTCACCCAATAGATATGGGAGTTTATCAAAATTGAATGTGTTTTCGATATCTTTGTGGGTCTGTGTAATCTGAGGGAAATATGTGTATCTAATGTGGTCATACATTTGGCAGGAGGTTAGGAAGTGCAGCTCAGCTCAGTTTCCACCTCATGTTATGGGCAGTGTGCACATAGCCTGTCTTCTCTTGAGAGCCAGGTCTCTCTCTCTCTCTCTCTCTCTCTCTCCCCCCTCCATCCAGGGAGTTGGCATTGGCCCCTGATGTTCCACAGACAAAGTAGAGAGCACACTCAGCTCTCCTGCTATTGTACTACTGCACCTGTGTTACATGTGGCCATGCTCATATTCCATCCTCTCATTTTTACATTTTAGTCATTTAGCAGACGCTCTTATCCAGAGCGACTTACAGTTAGTGAGTGCATACATTTTTCATACTGGCCCCCCGTGGGAAACGAACCCACAACCCTGGCGTTGCAAGCGCCATGCTCTACCAACTGAGCTCTGCTGCCCCCTCATCCCCCGATACCCCAGCTCTCATTATCCACTACAGCTTTCATGCCAAACTACTATATGAAACTTTTTATGTATGTCAAAATAATTTAGAACAGCCAAAGGAGCTGACGACAGCGATAAATTACAGTAAATGGCCACAGTTATCTGATTCCTAGAAAAATCACATACCCCCCCTCCTCCGCCCCTCCCCCTCCCCCCTCCTCTTACCCCTCCTCCCCCTCCTCCTCCTCCTCATCCGCCCCCTCCTCTCTTTCTACAGTGAATCAACAGATATTGCATAAAGCAAAGTCCTTAGCTTTCAACCATGTCAGTAGAGGGGGATGTTTAACATATAGCACAACGTTTAACAGGTTCCTAACTTAATTTGAGTTGCTTAGTGAATAAATCTTGTGGTAATATCATTAGCTACATTAAAATTTTTCTCTATTGTGAGGAAATTCCCTATTAAAAGCTTTGCATCATCCAATGTGAAGTATCAATGGTCTCTGAGTGTCCCATTATAGCATTGTAGCTTCATTGTAAGCACTTCAACCCCACTAGGCAGCGATGGGACCGAATGAAAGGCATTCTTGTCATGCCTCCTCCACTTTCAGCAACACAACAAGAGACAAACAAGCAAAGCAGCCCTCACACTGATCTCAGAACAGATTAAGCCTCTCCAAGTCAAGTGACATTACCTCACTCCAGAAGTATTAGCTAACGCTGTGTCCTGAAATGCTTCTGCTGTGCATGTTTGTGTACAGACTTTGAGTGTGGGAAGTTTGTGTTGTGTGTGTGGCTGGTTGACACACTGGTTTGCGTCCCACTCCGGCACACCCTCGCTAGGGCTTTGGAGTGTGTGGGGAACAGATGTTTCGTTCTCCTAAAATGTTACCATCCACCACTCCCTCTCTCCCACCCTTCCTCCTTTCCCTTCCTCACTCTCTCATTCCACATCCTTGTCCAAAAGAAACTCAAGGGTCCTATTGTGTAATCTACACTAAAATAAGATGCGTTAAATTATGCCTTGAGGTGGTATAGCCTGTGAAACATTGATTCATTCAAACACATGAAAGGCTAATTAGGGGAGATGACTGCTATGAATGGGCAAAGGCTTTAGGCATGAAACTCAGCTCTACACAATCCCCAGGGGAGTAACCTTCTTCCTAAGGAAAAGAGAGAGAGAGAGACACCATACCATCCCAGACAGCTCTTTGCATAATTAGTATGTTAACTAACTAGCAAGATTAAGATTCCATCTCATTAACGTGTGGAATATTTCTGACTGATGTTTTCTTTGGCAGAGGGTGGTTTTCACGTAAAAAATAATAATAAATTGAACCTTTATTTAACCAGGCAAGTTAGTTAAGAACAAATTCTTATTTACAATGACGGCCTACCCCGGGCAAACCCGGACGAGGCTGGTACAATTGTGCGCCACCCTATGGGACTCCCAATCATGGCTGGATTGTGATACATCCTGGAATCAAACCAGGGTCTGTAGCGACGCCTGTTACGCTAAGATGTGGTGCCTTAGACCACTGCGCCACTCGATAGGTTGAAGTTTTATGGTGATGAATTGCTCAAATCTGCGGCTGCTAATGACTGAGGGAAACTGGTCTGAAAAAGATGTCTTATAAAAAAAAGAGACGGAATAACATTCAAAATAGGTCAGAAATCACATTTGACCTAGTCGTCCTAGAGATAAAACTCTCAACACCCAGGGATAAAGACAAGCTTCTTTATGGAAACAGAGATACAGAAGGTGATGAGTCAAAGTGACATACAGTACTCTCTGAGAAAACCTCTAGGCTTCTCAGAAGACTTGTTGCCATAGAATATACTGAACAAAAATATAAACGCAAAGTGTTGGTCCCATGTTTCATGAGCTGAAATAAAAGATCCCAGAAATGGTCCATATGCACAAAAAGCATATTTCTCTCAAATGTTGGGCACAAATTTGTTTACATCCCTGTTAGTGAGTATTTCTCCTTTGTCAAGATAATCCATCCACCTGACAGGTGTAGCATATCAAGAAGCTAATTAAACAGCATCATCATTAAACAGGTGCACCTTGTTCTGGGGACAATAAGGCCACTCTAAAATGTGCAGTTTTGTCACACAACACAATGCCAAAGATGTATCAAGTTCTGAGGGAGTGTGCAATTGGCATGCTGACTGCAGGAATGCCCACCAGAACTGTTGCCAGAGAATTGAATGTTAATTTCTCTACCATAAGCCACCTCCAACTTCATTTTAGAGAATTTCTCAGTACATCCAACCGGCCTCACAACGGCAGACCACGTTTAACCACGCCAGCCCAGGACCTCCTCATCCGGTTACTTTACCTGCGGGATCGTCTGAGACCAGCCACCCGGACAACTGATGAAACTGAGGAGTATTTCTGTCTGTAATAAAGCCATTTTGTGGGGAAAAACTCATTCTGATTGGCTTGGCCTATGCCCTCCCAGGCCCACCCATGGCTGTGCCCCTGCCCAGTCATGTGAAATCCATAGATTAGGGCCTAATGAATTCATTTCAATTGACTGATTTCCTTATATGAACTGTAACTCAGTAAAATCTTTGAAATCGTTGCATGTTGCGCTTATATTTTTGTTCAGTATAGATGGAATGCGGGGGGCAGAGTGGAATGCATAGTTGGGTCTTCAGTGCTGTTCTAGCCATCAAACTCTGTGAACTTTATCTTGGGAATTGGGGTTAAAAGAATCTCCCTTAACCCATAACCCTACACCCTATCACCCATAGACAGAGAGAGACAGAGAGAGACAGAGAGAGAGAGAGAGAGAGCGAGAGAGAGACAGAGAGAGAGAGAGACAGAGAGAGAGCGAGAGAGAGAGCGACAGAGAGAGACAGAGACAGAGACAGAGAGAGAGAGAGACAGAGAGAGACAGAGAGCGAGAGAGAGACAGAGAGAGACAGAGAGAGAGAGAGAAAGAGAGAGACAGAGAGAGAGAGAGACAGAGAGAGACAGAGTGAGTGAGTGAGTGAGTGAGTGAGTGAGTGAGTGAGTGAGTGAGTGAGTGAGTGAGTGAGTGAGTGAGTGAGTGAGTGAGTGAGTGAGTGAGTGAGTGAGTGAGTGAGTGAGTGAGTGAGTGAGTGAGTGAGTGAGTGAGTGAGTGAGTGAGTGAGTGAGTGAGTGAGTGAGTGAGTGAGAGAGTGAGAGAGAGAGAGAGAGAGAGAGAGAGAGAGAGAGAGAGAGAGAGAGAGAGAGAGAGAGAGAGAGAGATTGAGAGGTGATCCTTTGTCATCTAGTTATGGATTATAACAGAAAGGGAGGATGGGGGGGCTGTACTATTTCACTCTCATCATTGTTACAGCGAGCACGAAAGGAACCCCAGGCAGCAGACAAACACTAGGACAGTACAGAGGGAGGAGGATGAGGTGTGTTTGTGTGTGTTTATGTGCTCATGTAAGCGTGTTTTCGTGTGTGTGTAAATATGATTATAAAAAGTAGATAGCAGAATCCCTTAAAATCCAGCTGTACATAATTTGAGACAGGGATTTAGTGTGACTACGAAGTTATAATCCCCCTCTGCACACACACTGCTGTTGTTCAGGATGCACATATTCATCAGAGATTACTGACAGATTTGGCTCTGGGCTATTGTCTGAAAATGTAACATTGCTGTCTCAGTATAAATGTCTAACATCAGAATTCTATGTAATGAATTATAGTCTTTTATTATCAAGTATTTCCTCTGTTTCTCTCTCTATCGCTCAATTCAATTCAAAGGGGCTTTATTGGCATGGAAACGTGTTTACATTGCCAAAGCAAGTGAAATACAAAACAAAAGTGAGAAGACACAAAACAACATTTAATTAATTTAATCTCTCTCTTTCTATGTTTCACTGACTCTAGTATACTCACATAATATTCTATTTTTGTTTGGCTCCAGGAAGTGACATTATATGACTTAATGGCGTTTTAATAATGCTACAGACGAACCCTCGGAGCAGTTCCAGTCAAAACAATCCTCTGCATTGTCATGGGAGACAATCATAACACAGCAGACGTTTTTCAATGTGGTGTCTATGTCTCACCAAATGGCACTCTATTCCCTCTATAGTGCACTGCTTTTGAAACGGGCCAATAAGGCACTATAAAGGGTGCCATTTGGGAAGTACCCATTATCTTCAAACCATCTCCCATTGACTCACTCCATTCTCTACTGCTGGTTTCTATCCAGAGTGTAACACACACAGACACACAGAGAGACTGACTAAACAAACCGCCTAAGTACACACTGTCTCCTGGCTTCTGGAGACTGTTTGTCTTGTCTACCTGCAGACAGCCCAGGCACAGCTGTTGTGGCCTGGTTGCCACAACAACCCCACATCAACTTCTTCTTCTTCCAAATGCCTTCTTAAGGGGAAGACAATAGCCAACTTATACCTGCCACTGGAGGACTGGACTGGAGGCCTATAGGGCTTAATTTAGACAGCCCCAGCCCCAGCCCCAACCCAACACTGAACAGAGCTGATAGCCTGGGGTTGTGTGTGTGTGTGTGTGTGTGTGTGTGTGTGTGTGTGTGTGTGTGTGTGTGTGTGTGTGTGTGTGTGAAAGCTAAGCTGATGGCCTGGAGTTATCCGCTCAATAAAACTTCAAAGGAGCATCACATTCCTGGTCATCTGTAGAATGGACCACTGGGTGATGATATGGCTGTGCTGTCAGAGGGGATGGCAGGGGAGCCGCGGGGCTAAGGGGAACAGGCTAGGCTCTGTGTGCTGCCAAGCCCATCAAATGTGACTCCTGCCTGGCCCCCTTAAGTCTGGGGTGGTGGCAGGGGTTGTTGGAGGGCTGGAAGGCTAGATATGGCTACTGTAGTTGAACTTGTTTGACAATACAGGGGTGTGGAACGGTAGATCTGTCAGCCCGATGATGACATGTAAAAATGGCTCATATTGGCGGATGTTTTGGTTGTAAGGAAAGATCCTGTCCGTAACAGTTCACTGGGTGGGAGATTTCTCCATTGATGTGAAAGGAGCTACACTCTTGATAAGGGAGCAGCTGGAGAGAGACTTCTGGCTTCTGAGGAATTCACACTGGGATGGATTTAGTAGAAACGGAATCCTAAATGGCACCGTATTCACTTTATAGTGCACTACTACAGTACCATAGAGCTCTGGTCAAAAGGAGTACACTATACAGGGAATAGTGTCCTAGATCATTTGGGAAAGATAGAGTTGAAAATTCCAAGAAGAAAGAAAACATAGAAGGAAGGCTGAAACCAGGGGAATTCAGGACCGCTTCCTCCTCACTTTAATCTGACTGCCATCAAAACCAGACTACCGACCACAAGGTTTTCACACAAACCACAAGAGCAGAACACAGGAGGGAAACAGCGTGAACAAAAACAGCAACAAGAGGATCAGTATAGGCACAGGGGGAAACGAGCTAGCCAGGAAAAATATAAAAATGAAAGAGAGATCCACATTCAATTGGAAATGTGAGGGATAAAGAGAGAGGGAGATAAAGAGCGAGAGGAGAAGCAGAGAGAGAGAGAAAGAGAGAGATGAGAGAGAGGAAGTGAGAGAGACATCCAGTCCATTGATGAGAGCTGTTCATTGGGCCCAAGCCCTGTCTGTCCCTCTGATTCAGCCGATGCCAACAGCAGACTGGGACCGGTATTGAGGGGCATTATGGGTAACGGTTGCCGAAGACGAGGACAGGGCTGTGGAAGGAATCCAGTCTGGGCCTGAGAACGCAGCAGACACTCCAGTCTGTGTGTGTATGTGTGCATGTGTGTGTGCATCCTCTGTGCATGATTCCGACCACCACCAGAGCTGGGCACTGGCCCTACTCCCAGAACCTTCCTCCAGCTCAGACTGACTGCCCCATAGAGACCAGGAGAGACAGGGACACATTTCACATCCAAACCTATCAATGCCCTGAGTGTCTGCTTACAGACAAGGTTACATTAGACCACAACCAAGAGCCTGGATAATGCACTGAGCGAATCACTCCGGTGTGCTGTTTCCCCTAGGTACAGATCTAGGATCAGCTGCCCCTCCCCCAATCCTAACCTTAACCATTAGTGGAGGAAATGCAAAACCTACCCCGGATCAGCATCTAGGGGCATAGCATCAATGTAAAGGTGAGGTGCAGAGGGAATCAATATGTTGACAGACATACAGTGAGATGGAAGATGTTAAGGGTAGTAGTACATACTGTTGGTACCTGAGAGTCTGATATCTCCGATGGTTTCTCTGTTAGGCTACTGGTCTCAGCCGGGATCAGATCGTTGTACTTGGTGGTGCTCAAATCCTCGTCAGAATAGTTTAGACTGCCTGGGCTGGGCCGAGGAGGAGACCTGAGGAGACAGGACCATATATACATTTATATATATATATATATATATATATATATATATATATATATATATATATATATATATAACATATATATATATACACACATATACATACAGTAAAATGAAACCATCAAGTTATAGATTTTAAACAAATACATGTCATCATCGAACAACCCCATGCCATGATTAGATAGTGAAAAAACACACCAATCTCTTTCATAAGTTCTTTAAACAATAAAAGCTAATTTACCAACATTTCTGAAAATTGATATATAGTGTTTTGGAAATAAACTTAACAGAAAGTTCCATCCTCTTAAGCAACTTGTATTAAATCACTAAGAAATCACGTTCACACATCAGAGTGACATGGCACAGAGAAACTGTATGAAAAGAGCCAGGGAAACAGTTGAAGGATACACACTGATGATCAGTGAAATGTACTAAACTGTCTCCAGGCATTTAACACTAATGGCCTACTTTGGAGGGATAAAAAGACTGTTCCCTCTAATATCTAATAGAGACACTACATTCAGGGGGGAGTTTATTATGAGCATCATGGGACAGCCATGAGATCCCAGCCTGCCTGCAGTCAGTATGAATAATCTCTTCTGATTAAACACTGTGGGCTGCCTGTGCATTGAATGGAAGGCACAGTTAGCCTTGTGACCAACCCATAAATTGAACCCTTATGGAGTGGAGGAGCTCACTGCACAGGCAGAAATCCCCATGCAGTTTCAGATAGGAAGGCTCAGGATGTGTAGGTTAGGTTACAGTACCAGTCAAAGATTTGGACACACCAACTCATTCCAGGGTTTTTCTTTATTTTTACTATTTTCTACATTGTAGAATAATAGTGAAGACATCAAAACTATGAAATAACACATACGGAATCATGTAGTAACCAAAAAAGTGTTAAACAAATTAAAATATACTTTATATTTGAGATTCTTCAAAGTAGCCACCCTTTGCCTTGATGAGAGCTTTAAACACTATTGGCATTCTCTCAACCAGCTTCATTAGGTAGTCACCTGGAATGCATTTCAATTAACAGGTGTGCCTTGTTAAAAGTTAATTTGTGGAATTTATTTTCTTCTTAATGCGTTTGAGCCAATCAGTTTTGTTGTGACAAGGTAGGGGTGGTATACAGAAGATAGCCCTATTTCTTAAAAGACCATGTCCATATTATGGCAAGAACAGCTCAAATAAGCAAAGAGAAACGACAGTCCATCATTACTTTAAGACATGAAGGTCAGTCAATATGGAACATTTCAAGAACTTTGAAAGTTTCTTAAAGTGCAGTCACAAAAACGATCAAGCGCTTTGATGAAACTGGCGCTCATGAGGACCGTCACAGGAAAGGAAGACCCAGAGTTACCTCTGCTGCAGAGGATAAGTTCATTCGAGTTAACTGCACCTCAGATTGCAGCCCAAATAAATGCTTCACAGAATTCAAGTAACAGACACATCTCAACATCAACTGTTCAGAGGAGACTACGTGAATCAGGCATTCATGGTCGAATTGCTGCAAAGAAACCACTACTAAAGGACACCAATAAGAAGAAGAGACTTGCTTGGGCCAAGAAACAAAAGCAATGGACATTAGAATGGTGGAAATCTGTCCTTTGGTCTGATGAGTCCAAATTTGAGATTTTTGGTTCCAACCGCTGTGTCTTTGTGAGACGTAGAATAGGTGATCGGATGATCTCCGCATGTGTGGTTCCCACCGTGAAGCATGGAGGAGGAGGTATGATAGTGTGGGGGTGCTTTGCTGGTGAGACTGTCTGTGATTTATTTAGAATTCAAGGCACACTTAACCAGCATGGCTACCACAGCATTCTGCAGTGATACGCCATCCCATCTGGTTTGCGCTTAGTGGACCTATCATTTGTTTTTCAACAGGACAATGACCCAAAACACACCTCCAGGCTGTGTAAGGGCTATTTGACCAAGGAGAGTGATGGAGTGCTGTATCAGATGACCTGGCCTCCACAATCACCTGACCTCAACCCAATTGAGATGGTTTGGGATGAGTTGGACCGCAGAGTGAAGGAAAAGCAGCCAACAAGTGCTCAGCATATGTGGGAACTTCTTCAAGACTGTTGGAAAAGCATTCCTCATGAAACTGGTTGAGAGAATGCCAAGAGTGTACAAAGCTGTCATCAAGGCAAAGGGTGGCTACTTTGAAGAATCTGAACTATAAAATATATTTTGATTGGTTTGACACTTTTTTGGTTACTACTTGATTCCATATGTGTTATTTCATAGTTTTGATGTCTTCACTATTATTCTACAATGTAGAAAATAGTACAAATAAAAGAAAAACCCTTGAATGAGTAGGTGTGTCCAAACTTTTGACTGGTACTGTATGTTTCATGGAGCATGGGTGACATTTTAGAAACCTCTCCATTCATAGATAAGTGTGGAGGTTTACAAGGGCACGATTTCTGAGTATGTAGTGAGGGATCTTTATGAGCAGTGGAGTGAGTGAATAAGTGTAGTGGATAGGGTGAAGGGGAGGGTATTGAGAATGCTTGTTTTGAGAGAGTGAAGGGGAGAGAGAGAGACCTCACAACACCCACAAGTGGTGCCCTCAGAACAGCTCTCTCAAAACACTCAAGGGTTCTTCTTAAAATTCTGTGAAAAAAAGATGGCTTTGCGTTCTGCATAAGTTCCTCCACATTTTCCTCCCTCTGTCCCTAAGCCTGTTAAACAATCAGACATCTGCTTTTGCTGATTTGCCCTGGTTGGTTTGGCCGGTACAGCCTCTCTCAATCTCTCTCTCCTCTTTCTCTCCCTCACTGTCTGTCTGTCTCTTTCTTTCTCTCTCTCTCCCTCAGGCCACACCAAACTGTTTAGTTTTACAGTCCAAAATCAACCTTATTTTGCATAAGTATTTTTTCCACAAATATTTTGTTTAGAAGTTGAGTGCATTCTCAAAACCCAACTTTAAAGTAAAAGTTTGAAACATGTTCAACTCTGAGCGGTTGTTCTGACACCAATGGTAACATGATTTTCTCTTTCTTAATTTAAATAAGTACCACCTTTTAACCAACATCAGAGAAGGCATGTTTGCAGAGGGGTGTGGTTTATATAGCTAGATAGATAGCTACTCTACTGGTGCCAAAATCTGACTGTAGGGTGTCAGCAAATATAATACAAAGTTTACCCTATTCATCTAATACAAATATACTTATATGTTTCCCCTTTTATCTGTGTCTGGTGTTAGCTAGTTACTGGCTAGCTAGTTCTTCAGCCAGCATGGAACAAAAGGGGGGCAAGGGTCGTTCAAAACTCCAACGCAGTTGTCAAGTCAACACATCCGTCAGTGCTGCTGTGAACTGCATCACAAGAGACATGCCAAACAGATGTATATATATAAAAATACATTTAAAAAAAGGATATCATTGATCAATTTCAATGTTGTTTGAGTTGCTTTGTGTATAACCAAATTTGCTTGAGATGATTTTACTGCAACACTGCTCACTGCATCCAAGTTGTTTAACATAGGCGTTTCAAAGAGCTGTCAGTTAAAACAAGCTCATGAACATGAGCTCCCGCCAACTCAGCCTGTCTTTTCAAACTTCCTGGTAGTTAGCCATGCGAGTAAAAGTACTTTTCAGAATGAGTGTTCAGGACCTTTAATTTTGTCCCATAAATGGCAGTTAGTAGATCCTTGATCCTATAACCTCCTCTACGGTGACCTTGCTGACAGCCCTGTTAGATAGAGGAGGACACACAGTCACTAATGAAGGACTGTACCGTTTGATAAGCGATACAAGTTGCAACCCTCTCCTTGCTCCTCCAGATAAGGTCCAGATCATGTTGAGCTAGCTCAGGTCTTTCTCTTCCCCTATCTCCCCTGTCACGTTGCGGCTGTCTGGAATTTGGACAACGCTAACATCCATCTTCCAGGAGCCGTTGGAGGAATTGCTGAGCATGTGGGATCAGAGCCTATCCCAGCCCAGCCCAAGTCTGCTGTGTGTTTGCTGTTGGATCAGAGCCTATCCCAGCCCGGCCCAAGTCTGATGTCTGTCTGCTGTTGGCCTTAACATCCCCAGACTGACATAGACAAGACAAGTCTCCCTTCATCATTTAGATAAAAAGCAGTTCACTGTGTCATAAAATGTCAACACAAACTCTCAATGACAAACCTGTAACCTCGTCCCATCACATTCTCCCCTCTGCAGTAAGATCTACACAAACCTCCACTACTAATTCAAATTACTTATTGATCCTGGCCTAATCTCATGCACCAGACGTTACAACAAGATTCAGAGACACATTGGGCTGGTTCCACTAATAGTCCAATAGTCTCTTCCGTGAGAACGGAATAGTTCCACAACATTAGTCGTGGCTGGGATAGCCCCTCTATGAGCAGACAAAGGGTTAAGGAGTGAATGTGAAGCAATGTTATTGTTGGCCCTGTGGGAGATTATGATAAACTGCCTGTTTAACAATTCAGAGGAAGCTCCACTCAACAGGCCCACTCCTCCCCTCCGTTCTCCCTCCCCCCTCCCTCTCCCCCCCCCCTCACTCAGACGGTCATCCACTGTTGAGTGAATGAGGTGTGAATTATTTAACAGTTCTCAAGCGTAGAGAGGGGGTAGTAGGACACTCTTAACCCTGCCAAAGGGGTGTAATCCACCCAAACACCCCACCCTTACCCCACATCACCCCCTCCTCTGCCCCCTTCCTCAGGCCTGTGGGATTCATTAACAATAGCTGCTCTAGTGTTCAACAGCACTGTGAACTCTAGGAGTGGGCCCCGTGTAGCTCAGTTGGTAGAGCATGGCGCTTGCAACGCCAGGGTTGTGGGTTAGATTCCCACGGGGGGCCAGTATGGAAAATATATAAATAATAATAATAAAAATAAATGTATGCACTCACTAACTGTAAGTCGCTCTGGATAAGAGCGTCTGCTAAATGACTAAAATGTAAATGAGTGCTTCAAGCTCCTTTAACTCACACCCACATTCCTTCTTCCATCACTCTTAGCCAAAGGCCACGTATCACTGAAGATGTAAACACAGTGGCTCAAACAACACAATAGAGTAACACTGTTTCAATCCCCTCTTCCTCAGAGTGAGGAAATCCAGTATGGAACTGATAGCAGGCTCCAGATATTCCCCTCCTTACACCTCAGCTATGGGGAGTTCAAAGATAGCAGAGGTACACTACCGGTCAAACGTTTTAGAACACCTACCCATTCAAGGGTTTTTCTTTTGTGATGTCACGAGAGGCTACACAGCTTTCAGCGGGATTGCTCAAGTAGTGCAAGGAGACCCGGTTCAACCAAAACAAGGATTTTATTAAAGGTCTTGGGAAACTAACGAAAGTATAACACAATACTGTTCTCTGGTGGCTCTTAAGGGTTAACAGTTCAGGGATGTCTCTTCCACATCCAAAATCATAACTCTCCCTCGCTCAAATAACTTTTCCCCAGTCTTACTGTCTTCCACGTTGCAGCTAGTGGCCAACCCAGCAAAACGTCCTTCCAAATGTCCCACACGTATTTCCACAGGTGCATATATCCAAAGGTGAGTATTTCCCAAAGGTAAGTATCTCCAAATCCTTATATTCCTCATGGAAGTGGACGTGCAGCACTCTTGTCCTCCAGAGAGCCCAGCTTGGAGACCGTGTCTCTTCCCTTCCCGACCTTCAGCTCATCAGCTCCTCATTTGTTTCAGCTGCGTGGGAAGATTGGCCATAGAGGGGTGGAGTTCCCGACCATACCAGCAGATGGAGCCATAGCTGTCTGGGTTTGCAGCCACCTCAGGGGGATGTAACGTCCCTCCAGGACACAGCCTCTCGTGACATCACACATCCCCCTCCTCGGGACCGACGTCCTCGTCGGGGTAAAGGCAGCGAAGAAGGCATCACACCGGGAGAGGGCGTCCGCATTGCCGTGGTGCTTGCCAGACTGCTCTCTCTTCAACTCCTCCAACTCTAGGACCAGGGACTCAGCCTCCTGTTGTCTCTCCTTGAGTTTCTTACTGAACGCATCAGCCTTGGTTTTAGCAGAGTTTAGCTTCTGTTGAGCAGCTTTCAGTTCCTTCTCTCTCTCTGCCTCCGCATTCTTCATCTTGTTCTCCAACACCTTGTACTTCTCCTCTGCCTTCTTCTGGACCTCCTTACTACTGCGCAGGGTCTCCTCACACTCCTCGATGGTCCTGTGCAGCCTCTCCAGCTCCTCCTGTTGCTTAGGGAAGGAGCTCTGTTGGAGTTTAGCCTGGAGGATATCTAACTCTTCTGTCTTCATGTCTAACTGTTGCTTTAACAAACGATACCTCTCAGCGGTCCCCTTCAGACCAGACAGTTCTTTGTCCAGATTCTGTAGCTCCGTCTCTGTGTCGGTCTGGGCACCTGCCATCCCTATCAGAGCCCGGGCGGGAGTGAGTAACTCGGAGGATTGCACCGGAGCCTTCCCAGGATGAGTCTTGCCTCTCCGTTTCCGAGGTACTCGGGTTATCCTCTCCTGAGACTCTCTCCAGAGTGGGTAAAAGGCTGGGCAGTCTCGTCCAATTAGGACAGGGACGGGGAGGGAATCAACCACCCCCGCCGTCGTGTGTATGGTTCCCCGTGTGCTGGTCATTGTAAGTTCAGTAATGGGGTATTCTCTGGTGTCCCCATGGACACAGGAAACTGGGAGGACTTTCCCCGGGGTCAGACACGTTGGGCCCACCAAATCCTTACGCACCAGGGTGGCCCGGCTACCAGAATCCAGTAAGGCCTCCACATCATGGTGATTCACAGTTACCGGGCAGGTGGGGGGTCGATCTGGGCCGCCATCTACGACTCCCAAGAGCGAGGCAAAACGGTGTGTGGGTGCTGAGCTGGAGGACTCCGCAGTGGGCATAGGTTCATCGGCTGGTTTCCCACACTGCCAGGAGATATGTCCCATCTCCCCACACCGGTAACACTGTCGAGTTTCCCCCCTCCTGGTGTACTCTTCTTGGACCCGCCTGGTTTCTGGCTCCCCCTGGAGCCGGGATAAGTCCTGACGTGGCTGGGTTCGAGACCTTGGGGGTCCTTTGGACGGGTTCTTCCCATTTGTGGTGGGGCCGCCCTCCTGGGGTCTTTTTCGGGAAGCATTCAGCATCTCCGCTGTGGCCTGGTACTTTTCCACAGCTTCCACGGTCAGATCAGCCGTGGTCAAGGCCTGTTGACTGATGAACCGTTTTGCCTCATAAGGCAGGGCGCGTAGGTAACGATCCACCACAACGGCCTCCACCACCGCCGCTGCTGTATTCCTCTGCGGATCCAGCCATTTCCTTGCGATTCGGACAAGTTCATGCATCTGCGCCCGAGGAGGTTGGTCTGGTTGGAAGGTCCAGCTGTGAAAGCGCTGGGCCATACCAAACTTTGTGAGTCCATATCTGCTGAGGATCTCAGACTTCAGGGCATCATAGTCAGTAACCTGGTCAGGGCCCAGGTCCCGGACAGCATTCAGCGATTCCCCGGTTAGAAAGGGGGCTAACAGACCAACCCACTGTTGCTTGGGCCAGGCTTCCCTAGTGGCCGTGGCCTCAAATGCATGCAGGTATGCCTCAATGTCATCGGTAGCTCCCATCTTAGATATAAAGTCACTTGCCTTTATTGGGCGGGTATTTTGGACCACCCTCTGTCTCTGCAACTGCAATTCCTCTGCCTTCAGAAGGTTGGCTTTCTTTTGCTCCTCCAAGAGAGCCACGTTTGCTTGCATCTGGGCTTGCTGGCCAGCAACAAGGGCTTTCAATATGTCCTCCATTTCAGTCGGGCGGGAGCCTACGGCCAACTTGGAAAACTGGGTGATCAAACCTTCGGTATCCTCCTCTGACATGCACTATTAACGCTTGAGCGTGCCTGTATTCTCCACCATCTGTGATGTCACGAGAGGCTACACAGCTTTCAGCGGGATTGCTCAAGTAGTGCAAGGAGACCCGGTTCAACCAAAACAAGGATTTTATTAAAGGTCTTGGGAAACTAACGAAAGTATAACACAATACTGTTCTCTGGTGGCTCTTAAGGGTTAACAGTTCAGGGATGTCTCTTCCACATCCAAAATCATAACTCTCCTCGCTCAAATAACTTTTCCCCAGTCTTACTGTCTTCCACGTTGCAGCTAGTGGCCAACCCAGCAAAACGTCCTTCCAAATGTCCCACACGTATTTCCACAGGTGCATATATCCAAAGGTGAGTATTTCCCAAAGGTAAGTATCTCCAAATCCTTATATTCCTCATGGAAGTGGACGTGCAGCACTCTTGTCCTCCAGAGAGCCCAGCTTGGAGACCGTGTCTCTTCCCTTCCCGACCTTCAGCTCATCAGCTCCTCATTTGTTTCAGCTGCGTGGGAAGATTGGCCATAGAGGGGTGGAGTTCCCGACCATACCAGCAGATGGAGCCATAGCTGTCTGGGTTTGCAGCCACCTCAGGGGGATGTAACGTCCCTCCAGGACACAGCCTCTCGTGACATCACACTTTATTTTTACTATTTTCTACATTGTAGAATAATAGTGAAGACATAAACACTATGAAAGAACACATATGGAATCATGTAGCAACCAAAAAAGTGTTAAACAAATATACAGTCATGGTCAAAAGTTTTGAGAATGACACAAATATTAATTTTCACAAAGTCTGCTGCCTCAGTTTTTATTATGGCAATTTGCATATACTCCAGAATGTTATGAAGAGTGATCAGATTAATTGCAATTAATTGCAAAGTCCCTCTTTGCCATGAAAATGAACTTAATCCCAAAAAAACATTTCCACTGCATTTCAGCCCTGCCACAAAAGGACCAGCTGACATCATGTCAGTGATTCTCTCGTTAACACAGGTGAGAGTGTTGACGAGGACAAGGCTGGAGATCACTCTGTCATGCTGATTGAGTTAGAATAACAGACTGGAAGCTTTAAAAGGAGGGTGGTGCTTGAAATCATTGTTCTTCCTCTGTTAACCATGGTTAACTGCAAGGAAACACGCGCCGTCATCATTGCTTCGATCAAAAAGGGCTTCACAGGCAAGGATATTGCTGCTAGTAAGATTGCATCTAAATCAACCATTTATCGGATCATCAAGAACTTCAAGGAGAGAGGTTCAATTGTTGTGAAGAAGGCTTCAGGGCGCCCAAGAAAGTCCAGCAAGCACCAGGACCGTCTCCTAAAGTTGATTCAGCTGCGGGATCGGGGCACCACCAGTGCAGAGCTTGCTCAGGAATGGCAGCAGGCAGGTGTGAGTGCATCTGCACACACCGTGAGGCGAAGACTTTTGGAGGATGAGCTGGTGTCAAGAAGGGCAGCGAGGAAGCCACAGGGATTGGACTGCTGAGGACTGGGGTAAAGTAATTTTCTCTGATTAATCCCCTTTCCGATTGTTTGGGGCATCCGGAAAAAAGCTTGTCCGGAGAAGACAAGGTGAGCGCTACCATCAGTCCTGTGTCATGCCAACAGTAAAGCATCCACCATTCATGTGTGGGGTTGCTTCTCAGCCAAGGGAGTGGGCTCACTCACAATTTTGCCTAAGAACACAGCCACGAATAAAGAATGGTACCAACACATCCTCCTAGAGCAACTTCTCCCAACCATCCAATAACAGTTTGGTGACGAACAATGCCTTTTCCAGCATGATGGAGCACCTTGCCATCAGGCAAAAGTGATAACTAAGTGGCTCGGGGAACAAAACATCGAAATGTTGGGTCCATGGCCAGGAAACTCCCCAGACCTTAATCCCATTGAGAACTTGTGGTCAATCCTCAAGAGGCGGGTGGACAAACAAAACCCCACAAATTCTGACAAACTCCAAGCATTGATTATGCAAGAATGGGCTGCCATCAGTCAGGATGTGGCCCAGAAGTTAATTGACAGCATGCCAGGGCGGATTGTAAAGGTCTTGAAAAAGAAGGGTCAACACTGCAAATATTGACTCTTTGCATAAACTTAATGTAATTGTCAATAAAAGCCTTTGACACTTATGGAATGCTTGTAATTATACTTCAGTATACCATAGTAACATCTGACAAAAATATCTAAAAACATTGAAGCAGCAAACTTTGTGAAGACCAATACTTGTGTCATTCTCAAAACCTTTGACCATGACTGTATTTTATATTTGAGATTCTTCAAATAGCCACCCTTTGCCTTGATGACAGCTTTGCACATTCTTGGCATTCTCTCAACCAGTTTCACCTGGAATGCTTTTCTAACAGTCTTGAAGGAGTTCCCACATATGCTGAGCACTTGCTGGCTGCTTTTCCTTCACTCTGCAGTCCAACTCATCCCAAACCATCTCAATTTGGTTGAGGTCAGGGGATTGTGGAGGCCAGGTCATCTGATGCAGCACTCCATCACTCTCCTTCTTGGTCAAATAGCCCTTACACAGCCTGGAGGTGTGTTGGGTCATTGTCTTGTTGAAAAACAAATGATAGTCCCACTAAACCCACACCAGATGGGATGGCGTATCGCTGCAGAATGCTGTGGTAGCCATGCTGGTTAAGTGTGCCTTGAATTCTAAATAAATCACAGACAGTGTCACCAGCAAAGCACCCCCACACCATAACACCTCCTCCTCCATGCTTTACGGTGGGAAATACACATGTGGAGATCATCTGTTCACCCACACCGCGTCTCACAAAGACATAGCAGTTGGAACCAAAAATCTCCAATTTGGACTCCAAACCAAAGGACAAGTTTCCACCGGTCTAATGTCCATTGCTCGTGTTTCTTGGCCCAAGCAAGTCTCTTCTTCTTATTGGTGTCCTTTAGTAGTGGTTTCTTTGCAGCAATTCGACCATGAAGGCCTGATTCACACAGTCTCCTCTGAACAGTTGATGTTGAGATGTGTCTGTTACTTGAACTCTGTGAAGCATTTATTTGGGCTGCAATCTGAGGTGCAGTTAACTCGAATGAATTTATCCTCTGCAGCAGAGGTAACTCTGGGTCTTCCATTCCTGTGGCGGTCCTCATGAGAGCCAGTTTCATCATAGCGCTTGATGGTTTTTGCGACTGCACTTAAAGAAACGTTCAAAGTTCTTGAAATGTTCCGTATTGACTGACCTTCATGTCTTAAATTAATGATGGACTGTCATTTCTCTTTGCTTATTTGAGCTGTTCTTGCCATAATATGGACTTGGTCTTTTACCAAATAGGGCTATCCTCTGCATACTACCTTGTCACAACACAACTGATTGGCTCAAACGCATTAAGAAGGAATTAAATTCCACAACTTAACTTTTAACAAGGCACACCTGTTAATTGAAATGCATTCCAGGTGACTACCTCATGAAGCTGGTTGAGCGAATGCCAAGAGTGTGCAAAGCTGTCATCAAAGCAAAGGGTGGCTATTTGAAGAATCTCAAATATAAAATATATTTTAATTTGTTTAACACTTTTTTGGTTACTACATGATTCCATCTGTATTATTTCATAGTTTTGATGTCTTCACTATTATTCAACAATGTAGAAAATAGTAAAAATAAAGAAAAACCCTTGAATGAGTAGGTGTTCTAAAACTTTTGACCAGTAGTGTACATCTGAGCATTCCTCCTCTCACCCTTCTTCTCACTCCTACTCTCACTTGGCTACCTGGCTGCTCCTCAAAGGCCAGGGCACCTTTGATCCTTCCCCAAGGGCAAACACACACACACACACACACCTCCCGGGGGATCATGGACAGGGCTAATTCCCCTGGGCACAGCATCAGAGCATCAGAGCAGAGGGCACCTGGCTCTCCAGCTGGTTGTTGTGAGCTCGCTTGCCCAGTCAGTCCCAAATGGAACCCTATTCTGTATTTAGTGCTCTACTGTGTATTTGGGATGCTCGCACAGTCAGTCAGTCAGTCCCACTCATCTTAATACCATCTCATCTAACCTAATACCATGCCGCTGGCACTACTACACACACACACAATTACACAGTCCACACAGAGCCAGCAATATGTTGCAATGCTATGGTTATTCCTAACGTACTGGTAAAACACAGAGAGAAACAGTGAAAAGACTAACTCCAATAGCGGCAATGCTGTGGTCGCTCATAATATGGCAAGACAATATGAATACACACTGGGTACGGTTGCAAAGGAAGGGTATATTACTGCTGGAAACATTCTAACGTTACCAGTAAACTACCAGAATTTTGGTAACTTGTACCTTGTTGGGTACTTCAGATTATCACAGGTGTCTGTAATTATCTCTGGCCCTCTATGGAGCCTTATCACATGTAAAATACATAAAATAATCAAATAAGATGATTTTAGAATAAAAATAGAATGACAAAGCTGTAAAACATTATCCTAAATATAAACCATCAGCTTAGTGAATCCCATTGGTGTTTAATATGAGGGTTTCAGCTTGACATATCCTTTATATATTTTCTTACACCCTTTTATTTATTTTTACTATGTCAATATGTCTTTGTTGTTGGCGCCAAACTGGTGGCAATTGTGAAAAAAGTAGATAGTTGGAAGAGTTGCATAGTCAATTGAAAATAATACCATTGTTGATTAGATGCTTTTTTATTAATTCGTCTATTTTCTCTTGAACCATATGGTCTATCCACTAGAAACTCATGGACAATATGGACACAGATATACACTACCGTACAAAAGTTTGGGGTCACAAAAGTTTGGGGTCCTTGTTTTCCATGAAAACATACATGAAATGAGTTTGAATAGGAAATATGCATAGGAAAAATAGGAAAAATGCATAGGAAATGTAGTCATTGACAAGGTTAGAAATAATGATTTTTAATTGAAATAATAATTGTGTCCTTCAAACTTTGCTTTCGTAAAATAATATTCCATTTGCTGCAATTACTGCCTTGCAGACCTTTGGCATTCTAGTTGTCAATTTGTTGAGGTAATCTGAAGAGATTTCACCCCATGCTTCCTGAAGCGCCTCCCACAAGTTGGATTGGCTTGATGGGCACTTCTTACGTACCATACGGTCAAGCTGCTCCCACAACAGCTCAATAGGGTTGAGATTCGGTGACTGTGCTGGCCACTCCATTATAGGCACAATACCAGCTGACTCTTTCTTCCCTAAATAGTTATTGCATAGTTTGGAGCTGTGCTTTGGGTCATTGTCCTATTGTAGGAGGAAATTGGCTCCAATCAAGCACCGTCCACAGGGAATGGCATGGTGTTGCCATACCCTGTGGTATGTGTGAGTGATTGCCTTCCTTCTACAAGATCCATTTTACCCTGTACAAATCTCCCACTTTACTTTACCACCAGCAAAGCACCCCCAGACCATCACATTGCCTCCACCATGCTTGACATATGGCATCAAGCACTCCTCCAGCATCTTTTCATTTGGTCTGCGTCTCACAAATGTTCTTCTTTGTGATCCGAACACCTCAAACTTTGATTCGTCTGTCCATAACACTTTTTTCCAATCTTCCTCTGTCCAGTGTCTGTGTTCTTTTGCCCATCTTAATCTTTTCTTTTTATTGGCCAGTCTGAGATATGCCTTTTTCTTTACAACTCTGCCTAGAAGGTCAGCATCCCGGAGTCGCCTCTTCACTGTTGACGTTGAGACTGGTGTTTTGCGGGTACTATTTAAGCTGCCAGTTGAGGACCTGTGAGGTGTCTGTTTCTCAAACTAGACACTCTAATGTATTTGTACTCTTGCTCAGTTGTGCACCGGGGCCTCCCACTCCTCTTTCTATTCTGGTTAGAGACAGTTTGAGCTGTTCTGTGAAGGGAGTAGTACACAGCGTTGTACGAGATCTTCAGTTTCTTGGCAATTTCTCGCATGGAATAGCCTTAATTTCTCAGAACAAGAATAGATTGACGAGTTTCAGAAGAAAGTTATTTGTTTCTGGCCATTTTGAGCCTATAATTGAACCCACAATTGCTGATGCTCCAGATATTCAACTAGTCTCAAGAAGGCCAGTTTTATTGCTTCTTTAATCAGCACAACAGTTTTCAGCTGTGCTAACATAATTGCAAAAGGGTTTTCTAATGATCAATTAGCCTTTTAAAATGATAAACTTGGATTAGCAAACACAACGTGCCATTGGAACACAGGACTGATGGTTACTGATAATGGGCCTCTGTACGCCTATGTATCTATTCCATTAAAAATCAGCAGTTTCCAGCTACAATAGAAATGTACAACATTAACAATGTCTACACTGTATTTCTGATCAATTTGATGTTATTTTAATGGACAAAAAACAAGGACATTTCTAAGTGACCCCAAACTTTTGAACGGTAGTGTATATATTGTTTTATACTATATATGAATACATTTCAAAATTACCAAAATTACCATAAATTGCCAAAATTACAGAAGATTCTGGTAACTTTGGTAAATTAACAGTAGCTTTGCAACTGGGGTGATCATCTATTGGAATATAAATGTTCATGGGTTTATAACCGTGACTTAATCCATATTCAGTCCCTCCTGGTGAGTTTGGTCAGCTGCCATTCAGAGCACTGGTCCAAGGTGCCAGGCAATGAGATTAACAGAGACGAGGTCATGAACTAATCAACAGTTAAACTGTGGACAGTGGAATATTCCAGACCTGGGTTCAAATACTATTTAAAAATAATTTCAAATACTTTGGCTGGGCTTGATTGAGCTTGCCTGGTCCAATGGAACCAACAGAATAGTCACAAAAGTACAAATCCTGCCCACCTGGCAGTCCAGGCAAGCTAAAGCAAATGCTTAACGTTTTTTGAAAGATTTGAAATAGTACTTGAACCCAGGTCTGGAATATACTGCCTCATTGGAAGAAAGCAGCAGTGTGTACTGTTTAACAATGGAAGCAGAGTTTAATAGGAGTATCCATTCCATCACAGCATAAAGTCCTTAACCATCCATCCATCAGCCTCAGTTGGACTTCTCAAGGCATGAGGTCATAGTGTTCCTCAATAATGACAAACACAGAATCATAATACTTAGTATTTTGTAACTATACAGTACCATAAACATATTCAAACCAGTCAATTTAATGGGATAGTGCTGGATTTTGACAATAAGTCAGATTAACTAATGGATACCATTTTTATGTCTGTGTGCAGTTTGAAGGTAGTTGAAGGTAGTTTCGTGAGCCATAGCTAACTAGCGTTAGCACAATGACTGGAAGTCTACCAGAACAGCTAGCATACTAGTTACTGACCTGGTGTAGACGCCGTTCTTACGGCAGAAGGAGTTCTTGACGGACAACCGTCGGTTGTTGAGTTCCAGGGCGGGGAAGCGTCCCTCGTCCAGGCTGACCATATCTCCATGGGTCAGGGCGTTACAGTTAGAGTTGTTCCCTGATGAACACACATAGGGAGACACTGTGTGACCACAGGCCAGAGGGATGGACAGGCAGGTAGGGGTTAGTGATGCTGTGACGAGGATACATGGATGTTGTATTATGTATGTCATGTGCAGTAACCCACTCTAGTACTGTTACTATTGTATGGCTGTGTCCCAAATGGCACCCTATGGGCCATGGTCAAAAGTAGTGCACTCCATAGTGAATAGGGTGCCATTTGGGACACAGTTGCCATTTGGGACACAGCCTTTGAGTTCTATAGAAACACAAGAGGATTAATCATGAATGGATGTTATGCATATGTTCTGTTATGTACTCTACCACTACTACTGTTACTACCGAGTTCTATAGAAACTAGAAGAGTGACTGGAGATACCACAATAATGTCATCACATTATCAGTATATTAGGTGAGTTTAGCCAGGCATCTATACATTGAATCCACAATATTCAACAAAAACACAGCCTTTAAACCTAAACGAAAATCCACAAAGTCTAGGTCAATAGCCTTGTTGATGTAAAGACACTGATATACAATTGATTTGTCTTGTTACTTCTCTGACCTACCCTCTGACCTACCCTCCCCCTGCTTCGCAAGTACTTTGATCAGCAGACTCCATTGGGCCTGGGTCTACAGTATGAGATATTATCCCTGCCTATGAGCGAAGTGGGAATCTACGAGAAGGCAAGGGTCCAAACATCTACTACCCCCCCTGACATATCAGACCCCTCCAAGGGCATCTGGCGGCAAAGCTGTTGTTCTGCAAACATTTAGTCACTATAATGAGCTGATCTGTTAACTTGCACCAGTCCAGTATTCCATGAGGGGGGTTACAGGGGGTCTGTGAGAATATCTTTGTGTTAGAGAGCAGAGAAGGGAGGGAAGCGAGAGAAGTGAGAGAAGAGAAGAAAGGACCTCTTGTGTTTCAGACCCGTGGGTTGACCCAGCCTGGCAGCCTGGCACTGGCAGCGCCAGCAGAGAGAAGTGCTGAGGCAGAGGAAATACCTGCTGATGTCAGAGAGCAGCAGACTGCACAACTACTATACTCCTCCTCTACAGATCAGTCTCTTTCTCTCATTTCTCCCTGTCTTGCTCCCCCTCTCTATACACCACTTCTCCCTCTCTCCCCCGTTTCCTTTACCCTTCCCCTCCCTCTCTATCTCCCCCCCATAGGCTATATGCCAAAAGTAGACCACTGTAGAGTAGAAATACAGAATCTTTGAGATAGGAAGGACCATAACAAAGACCATGTTGTCTAGTAATATCATGCATTACTATATCTTCCTCTCGACCTCTCACCTGATTCAGACTTCTTGGCGTACTTCTTGCTCTGTCCTCTGATGATGAGGATGAAGACCAGTAGGAGGATGAAGATGAGTCCCACGAGAGCCACCACCACAAGGAACCACCACTCTTCATAGAATGGCGCCACCTTTTTGGCTGGAGGAGAAGAACACAGGCAATATAACAACTGGACTGAACACAAGGACAGCGCAGGGAGCACTGAAGCAAAGGTAGCATCTGAAAACTATATATTTCTGTTATACTGATTAGTCTTAAATTCTATAAAATGAGGTAAGATTTTGTCATTGATTAACATGAAAACCCTAAGCTCAATTACTATTGTGTGTCCAAAATGGCAGCCCTATAAACCCTGGTCAAAAGTAGTGCACTAGGGAATAGGGTGACATTTGGGACATGGATATATGAAATAACTCACCAGATATGGAGGCTGAGGGTGGACTAGGAGATCCGTAGCCATAGTCGTTCACTCCAATGACCCGGAAGTCATAACTAACCCCTTGCTTCAGAATGTCCATGTTGAAGGTGTATGACGTCACTTCTTTTGGGATGTCCTTGATCAAGATATCCCACAAGCCTTCATCTGTTGGCAGAGTAAAATAAGTAGAAGAAGGTTTTTGGAATTGTAGTAATCAGACATGAAAAAACAGCAGTAAACGATACTGAAAGTAGTCATTATATAATCGATATTAAAGCCTATTTAAAAGCCTATACGTTAGTATGAAAATATATCCAAGGTAATTCATACCACATAAACATCATGCAATTCATATATTGTACAGCTCCCATAACGCGCTCTTGTCTTTGAGAGGTATAAGACAGTAGGTATGATTCACAAGATGGAATATTATGGGATGTTTAATGTTTGCTTTTGTAATGGCTGCCAGAATCCATAAGGGCTAAGTGCTAATAGCCATAAATCTTCTTTGGAGTTTGACGTTTATGGAGTGCTCAAGAACATCAGCCAACACCAGAGTTCATTTAACGTTTATGTCAGTAGTGAAGTAGTGAAGATATGAAGGGTACATTTCATCTGTAGTAGCACCAGGAGTTTTTCCTGACAATGAAAAACTGTGCCCTAGGAACTAGTCATATGGACAGCTGAGTAGTCCTACTGATGTGGTTAGGGACAGGCTCACATGGTCAGTGGCAGGATATTAGGGTTTGTCAAGTGGTACCAATTTGGATACAACAGAGGGACAGGGGGGTTGGAGGTTGGGGGTGGTCTTGGTATCCTGATCATCCCCTAGGGATCAGTGTAAGCCATACTATGCTACCAAGTGAATCTGCATGCTACTTTCTTAACATCTGGTGCTCAGTGCCCCCCACTCCCATCCACCCATTCCTTAAGTCACCAGTGGTGTAATCTATCCCTCTCTATGTGCCTCCATCCACCCATCATCCCTTTATTCCCTCTGTACAGCTGTCAATCACAGATGAAACCTGACGTTACGTATCAAGCTCCGTTGCACCCCAATCAATACTCCATTAAAAGAATAATGAGTAAACATCACCATCTGTTTGGAGCATATTGACAGCCTATTCTTAATCATATTATTCCTGTCGAAGCAAGTATTAGGCTGGGTTAACAGATCGTATGATTGGAAAGGATGTGAACTGTGGATCAATCTGGAAGTGTCCAATATGTCCACCAGCGCCTGAAATGAAAACTGTCCAGAACATAGTTCACTGGAGATGCACCGTTGAGGCCCTTTGCTCCACTAGAAGCTAAAAGAGTTAAGTCAAGCAAATGGAGTCCAGTATGTCACGTGTTGGGTGTATATACCTGAAGGTCTGGCCTCGATGACGTAGCGTGTGATAGGCGACCTCCCGGGATCACCGTTGGCCCAGTGGATGGTCAGAGCCGAGCCGTAGCGAGAGATGAAGGGCTCTCCAGGGGGGCCGGGGGCTCCTGCATCAGGTCAAAGGTGGGGTCAAAGGTTAGAGAAAGGTTTGAGGGTCAGGCAATCTCAATATACTTTCAAAATATTCGGGCATATTCAGGGCCTAAGCTTAACTTGAGATCCGCACACTCTGGCATTTGTAAATCATGCATTGATGTCAACTGAAGATTTGCACAGAAGGTTGAGTTAAGTGCGCATATTGCAAGTTAGAATATGGGCCTCAGTCAAGAGGTAGACGAACCTTCCCCAGGCCCCATGGTGATGTTAGCCTCCACCTCAGGCCCGTAGGTGAACGTCTTGGCCCGGATCCTGAAGTTGTAGGTGACCCCGTCAGCCAGATCCTTGATCTTCATCCAGAACGGGGCCCCTTTGACGTCCACCGTCACTATCTTACTGACGCCTGGGGGGGAGGGGGAGTGAAGACAGTCGGCACAGGCCACGGACTCTAGACAAACACACCACATTTAGAGTGGGGCTAATACCCAGGGACTGGATTGGAACAACATACACACACATACACACACACACACTGACACACATACAGAAACAGGCACACTCCAACAGTTGTTGGGACATACATGAGAAATGAATTAAAAGGGTTAACATAGCAACATTATCAACTGATTCAGCATGTTATTTGGTGTCAACAAAATAAATAATGGCCACCACTCACTCAGTAATGGAAAAATATAGTTTTTCAATGTAGTTATTAGGTATGTTGATGTTTAGCCTACCCTCATACAGTGAGAGAGACTCAGGTTGCGTCCCAAATTACACTCTATTCCCCTATATAGGGCACTACTTTTGACCAGGGCCCATAGAAATAGGGTGTCATTTGGGATTCATCCTCAGAAATGGGCATTCATTGTGAGTTATCAGATGTGAGGTGGGATGCAAGACAGGTTGAGGGGGGTGTCTTACCGTCCACAGGGGTGCAGGGCTCGTAGACCAGCCGGTAGCCCTCCAGGATGCCGTTGGGGTAGGTGGGCTCACCCCAGGACACATTGACCGAAGTGGTGGTCAGCTCACTGAAGTGGAGGAAGCTGGGAGCGCTGGGGGCTGGAGGTCATAGGACACACAGGTCAGAGATTAGGGGGTCAGAGGAATGACAAGTACAGTTAAATTTAGGATTGTGTACATTCGGATGTCTCTGCGATAGACTAGCGTCCAGGGGGTGTACTTGTACATCAAGCTGCCTCACACTACAGATACAGGAGATATGGTCCTGCTCCTATGAGCCTTTCCGGCTCGCACAACCCAAGGCTCATGCAAGGCTACGATTTATTTGACGATGTCCCTTTTTATTGTCTCAGCCTCTGAACCCAGCCCTCTGTGTGCATGTGATGCATGCTTTCTATTTTGAAGACGCAAAGTCATTGCAAAACTATTTATGATATGTTGTTTGCTTTTAGACAACCATCATACCGTCAGGCTCCAGTACTAATAGGCTAGTGACATAGATGAGCTTGTGACACTACTACTGTACAAAGAACACAGCTGTCCTGTTCTCTTAAGTCATTGAGCAGGACTATTTGTAACCCTCTGAAACACAGGCTTCATTGTGTGATGTGCCTCCTGCTATCAGCCCTGTATATCTCCTCTCCTCCCTTTCTTCACCTTTCCTCAACATGCTTGTCATCTGCTTCCGTCTATTCCGTCTCTAGCCAAAAAGGTTAGAGCACATCCACCCTCTGTGTCTTCCACCCCCCTTTCGCACCTCCACTCCCTCTTGAGATATCAAACACAGCAAACTGCAAAGATTTTCCTTTTTACAAGGAGATCGGATGAAAAACACATTTCTACAGTGACTGTACAGAAAGGAGGGGGGAAGATGATCTTTGGACGGGAAAACAATCTGGCGACTGTCTTCTGTTGCTATTTAGAACACTGAGCCAGAGAGAAAGCATTTCCAAGAAACCACAGGAAGGACCTTCGAGACAAAAAACTCAAAAGAAAGAAAAAGATGGCCTCTAAACATTTTCATACCATCTTATACCAAACAAGACTGTCCAGGGAACCAGCGGATGAGTCAAGAGACTGAAAGAGGCCATTGATAGGGAACTGATATTTATGTCGTGTGGTTTCTAACATTTCTGGCTTGGCATGCTGACAGCAACAATTAGGTGCATCGTATAAAAGCTCACAGATATAAACCCTTGGAATGTTTGAGGGAGTTGGAGGAGGAATTTGAATTTAAGTCAATAAAATTGCTTTCCTTTCATTTTAAGAAACAGACAACTCTTGTGCGTGTGTTTATGTGGCAGTATACTGCTCTGACAGTATGCTTACCAGCCTGCTGTGTGCGGCCCCTGGTCGGGGGGCTCCGGGGCCCGTCCCCTGCTGCGTTGAAGGGGGCCACACTTATCATGTAGGTGGTGTATCCAGTCAGGTTCTTCAGCTTGACCCCTCCTTCTGGCAAGAACAGGGTCCGCAGCCTCTCTGTCTCGTTCTTACGCTGGAACTCCCAGAAGTACACCTGGAGGGAGAAGGAGGAGGAGATATGGAGAACAGACACACATTAGCTCACAGCAAAGATGGCCTTTACATCCCACTGGGATTCAAAAGTCACGCGAAAACTTGTAACTGTCATTACATTTGAATGACTATGATTGGAATGATTAGAATTCTATGGTACCTCCATCCTTGTGAAACCTTCTTACCTTGTAGCCCTGGATGTCTCCGTTCTGAGTGTCCAATGGAGGAGACTCCCACGTCACATCCAGCTGGGTGGCCGTTGCTGTTTGGATGGCCACGTTCTGGGGCGGGGCAGTGGGTACTGTGAAAAGGGAAGGATTAAAAATCGAGCAAAAATCCATGAAGAAACAATACAGAAGAAATATCAGTGGAATCAGTTTCAGTTGCTTTGTCTCCTCACTGCTTGTGGAAACACTACTGTCTAGCTGCCTGTGTGTGGACTGATAGCTTTACAGCTGAGAACACGGAAAACTACTCTTGACTCTAAGCTCCCAGGCTCACACAGTCAAAGACATGGGGATTTAAGAAAAGCAAACTTATCCTGCAAGATGAATACATTTGTAAATGGTACCAATCCAATAAACGTTTGCCAAGAGCAGCTCGACAAGCAGAACAATCCCCCTGCCTTCAGGGTGGTCAGCTAGTCTATAGTTCTCCTATTCAGGTCCTCTGTTGAGGTGAAGATTGAAATGACAAGAAAAGCACAAAGAAAGAAAGAAAGAAAGAGAGAGAGAGAGAGAGAGAGAGCCAGGGAAAGGGGGAGAGAGAGAGAGAGAGAAAGAAAGAAAGATAGAGAGATTGTGTGTGTAACCTCACCACCTCACTGAGCGACTTACCTGCCTCTCCTACAAACACTTCCTGTGGTGTGCTAGTTGGTCCCTCCCCCACGACATTATAAACACTCATCCTGATCTCATAGCGCTTGTGTTTGCTCAGGTCTGGGGAACAAGGAACAACACTGACATTAACCAACAACCAACCACCACCACAATGTAAAATGTAACCTTTATTTAAACAGGAAGGACCCTTGAGGTGAGAAACCTCTTTTGTAAGGGCAATCAATACATGCTAGAAAATACATTTGTTGATTTTGTAAGTATGTCTTATTCAGCAGTTAGAATCTATCCAAGGATGTAATTGAGTAGTGATTGCGTACTGGAAAGAAATACACTGAAAATATGTGACCGTCTGGTTTTGTGCTGCTTGACAAAACAAATACAAGTACATGAGCCCATGAAACTTGGACTGGACAAGCAAGTCTACCGGCAACTCCTATTGAAAATACAATACATCCACATAAACAGAAGACAGGGCGTCTTTAAATCAGGGCCCACACAGTGGTCTGTTTGAGCTCACTGTCAGAACAGACAAACAAATGTGGTAACGACTTCATTAGATTTAGTCAACTCAATTTTCACTCTGCATTTCCTGACACACACAAAACAAGGCAGCTGGGTATATCTTATACATGGCTAGAGCTTACACACGGACTAACTTCCTTTTGCTTTATTACTAAATGAATGTGTGTGTGTGTGCGTGTGTGTGTGAGAGTGTCTGTGTGTGTGTGTGTGTGTGTGTGTGTGTGTGTGTGTGTGTGTGTGCCTGCACTAGGGCACTGTGGTGTTCAGTGTGTATTTCATCAGCAGTGAGACAGAGTGTGAAGCACAGCCAGGCATGTGAGGACTTACTATCCAGCTCATACTGGGTGAGAGAGGACTCGCTCAGGTTTCGCACACTGTAGGGGGCTGTGAGGGAGAAGGTGAGGGGTCAAACATGAGCGTGAGAGGGGGCAGCCAGAAGAGAGAGGGGATGAGTAGAGGAGAGACATGTAATTGTGTTAGTGCACTCTGTGACTGCTCTGACAGTGCAAGAACCAGTGAAAAACCCACACAATCAGAGAAACCCACAATAACTTAATCAAAGAGAAATGATATATCACACAGACAGAGCAGATATAACATAACAGCTCTACATTAAACATAAGATGGGACTGATTATAACTGATTATAAGAGAGATGACTACAGAGTAAGATTTGTCATGCACAACCACAGAGTTACAGGAAGACAATATGGAGGGCAAGTTTTGTACATGTTCTGATGGAGTTATGTGTGACCTTGTGCAGATGCTGTAGGGGAGTTGTGGAGAGGTTGATGTAAGGTTGTGGAAACATTATGAGGAGGTTGTGGGAAGGTTGTTACTCACAGGTGAGCTCAGCCCAGGTAGCAGAGGGGCTGTTGGCGGTGCGTACGGAGAAGCTGCGAAGACGGTCGTACAGGAGCTCCCGGTACCGTATCCGGAAGCCCAGGAGGATACCGTTTATCTTCTCCTCAGACGGAGGCTGTGATGATGACACATAACGTTAGACTACCAATAGGCCATGTTCAACATAGTCTCGCTCACAGACAGTCATACATTTTACAAAGCTGAGCTAGCTAACTAGATATTTGATTAATAATAATAATATACTTAATTTATAACTCGCATTTTATTGAAACACAATCGCAAAGTGTTTAAATTATTTCATGATTCCCATGTAATTACACTCTCCATCGTCCCATTTATGGTCGCCCCTCCTATGCACAACCACATGCAGAGTACAACAGGACTAAGAAGAAGAGACATGATCCAGAAATTAACTCATCCATGGCTGACTCACACAGAGATAAATTCCCCCGTCGTAAAACATGAGACAACAGGACCAGCAGAAAGGGGAAAGAGAGAAGAGTCTGGCAATAACTGCTTGGATCTCAATGTAAAACTCCTACAGGCAGTAACCTGGGAACTCGCCATCTCCCCTTTATGAGCTGTTAATTCAGGTGTTAGTGTTAGAGAGAGAGGAGGAGAGGGGAAGGTGTGTGTTCCACTCAGTCTAAGTACACCCTATACACCGCGCTGCCCTCTCATTACCGCCCATTGACTGACAGATGACTGGGCTTTACTGAGGATAGGAAGACCAACATCAAGACCAAACACCACGCCTCTTCTTACCTGCCAGCGAATCAGCACGGATGTAGTTGTGTGTGGCGTGACAGAGAGGATTGTGGGGGCTTCGTCAGGGGCTGGAACAGGAGAGAAAACAGAGAACAAAGATTGAAGGTGAGGACAATTAGTTGAATACAGCTGAAGACGTGCAGCCCCAAGAGGAGTGGTAGCTACAAGTCTACCACCCAGGCGCAAAGAACTAACGCAGTGGTATTCACGGTGTACAAACACAAAACTAAAGAAAACACCTCACCCATTGATAAACAAGTCAAATATGGCTATTGGAATGATTTGCGGAAGGAACAGTTCTTTAGTTAAAGTTAGTTCTGCTCGGTTGACATTGTTTGGTTGTAAGTGTTTTTGTTGGGGTGTATGGCTGGTCACATGGCAAACACAGACGGTGATGAACACATGACCTCTTCTACTGCTGCCAATAATGTCCTCACCACAGCAATATGTTAACTTCCCTGACATTCTATTCAGGGAGGGATTGGAACCCAGCACTGATGTAAAACATAAATTACAGACGCCCTGCCTACGGTCTAAGGCACTGCATCTCAGTGCTTGAGGTGTCACTACAGACCCCCTGGTTCGATTCCAGGCTGTATCACAACCGGCCGTGATTGGGAGTCCCATAGGGCGGCGCACAATTGGCCCAGTGTCGTCCGGGTTTGGCCAGTGTAGGCCGACATTGTAAATAAGAATTTGTTCTTAACTGACTTGCCTAGTATAAAAAATTATAATAATTATGCACTCACTAACTGTATGTCGCTCTGGATAAGAGCGTCTGCTAAATGACTAAAATGTAAATGAAATGGTCAATGTGGCGAAACCAAGGACAATGAAGACCAAATCATGTGCGGTTAATATGATGTCCACAAGGATCTGTATTTTGAATGAAGTAAGATACCCCAAAGTGAAAAGAGGTTAAGTCTCTTACCGTCCTGTAGTGTAGTGATAGCTTCACTCTCCTCGCTGTATTCACTGTCTCCTATGTCGTTGGTGGCTTTCACTCTAAACTGGTAGGAGGTGAAGGGCTTCAGCCTAGCATGGAGCGATGGAACATAAGACAACATCATTCTCAGTGACATTTTTCATGTGACATTTTTCAACTATTCAACTTCCATCTAGGGCTAAGTGCAGCCTTTCCAAGCAAATCTCTAAAACATCAAGCTTAAAGGGTCTATACTGTGTGATAGAAAACTATCCACTATGTACCAACTATTAGTGCACTAGGTAAGGTGCTAGGTAGTGTGTTAGGTAGGGTGCATATTGTACCTGCCAACTATGTAGGAGTTAGCCTCGTGGTTGACCGAGGCAGAATGGACCGTCCAGTTGCTGTCGGGCAGTTCTCTCAGCTGGACGGTGTAGTAGCGGACCGGAGAGAGGCCGTCGCTGCCTGGTTCCCATGACAACAACACGCTGCGGGCCTGAACATCCTCCTGGGGCACCATGGGACGATCGGTGGGCTGGGGGCGAGCTGGGGGAAGAGAGAGAGAGAGAGAGAGAGAGAGAGAGAGAGAGAGAGAGAGAGAGAGAGAGAGAGAGAGAGAGAGAGAGAGAGAGAGAGAGAGAGAGAGAGAAGAGGATAATGTTAACAACAGGCCCATGTTCTACGGTCGGTAACAGTTTTCAGGCTACATTGTAGTTATCTGCAAAGTGTGAACTGTGTACAAGTTTTTATCAGGTTAAATAAATTACTTATACCATACTCAAAAGACAATAGCCTACAGTACTCACTAACTTCAAGTGCTTGTGTAAACACACAAAACTAATAGCTGATTACTGCAGATGTAACCAGGTGGAATATAACTAATTGAAAACCATTGTACTGAATCTGTAAACTCCTATCAGATGAGATGAGTGTTTCTTCTGAACTCGTTGGAATGCTCTGTTGTTTACTGTAAGTGACTGACTGAACTGACTCATCTCAGCCACTCTAGCCTGTTGTGTCAACATTGAGAATATAAACCTGTCTGCACTCTAACACATGTAGACAATATTCTGTGGTATGCTCTATAAGTACTATAACTCACATGGTAATGGAACATAAAACTTAATCTAAGTACACAAAATATACAATGATGTTCTATAAGTACAATAACTAATATACTAATGTTATATAGTACTTCTTCTTAAAAGGCACATTTTCATAGTAACTTAACTTTTTGGTACATTCAACAAGTACAATAGCTCATACACTAATGTGATACAATACTTCATCTGACATATGTTTCAATTCATATGTTTACCTCTCTTCTCGGTGGTGACCACAAGTGCCTCTGTGGCCTCCCCCCAGCCCTTGCGTGTCTGGGCTGTGATGCGGAACACATACATTGAATCTTTTTTCAGGCCCGTCACCATGTACTGACGAGCACTCGGGTTCAGCACGTCCACTGTGGCCATGTTGCTATTGCTCGAGTTCAGACGGTACGTGATCTGATAGGCTGAGAGGAGCAGAAAGGAAACACATATGACAGAAGAGAGAAAGAGAGAGAGTCAGAAACAAAAGCTATGATAAACTCCTTCAAATGTCCTTCAAAATGTCCCCTAAAAAAAGAAACAGGGACTCAGCATGAAACGTGATTCTGCCTGACACAAAAATGGTGAACACAGCGATCAGGCTGGTTCTACGATGCTAGGTCCAAAGTTGGTTACAAATAAATCATCATAGTCAAAATAAGTGTTGTTTTTGTTTGCTGTATGAGAGGGTCATTCTTGTAGAGTCTGGACAGGTTAAAGGTGAAAGGTTAAGGTGTGGTCAGGGTCAAAGGTTAAATCACATACCCAGGATAATGCCGTTAGGTTGAGACGGGGACTGCCAGATGAGACGCACCGAGGTGGTCCGGACCTCAGGGAACAGGATGCCAACTGGAGGGCCGGGCACTGGAGACAAGAGAGCAGCAGAGGGGCTAGACTTTTTAACACCTATTTTCTTTACATCAGATGCAGTGGGTTACTGAATGGTAGTGGGCATTGGTCGACTATAATATCAAAGTCTGGATAGCTTTAATAAGCTATTTGAAAGCTTTTACATATCCTTTGGTATAACATATCTTGTATGAGCAGGTGGATGAATGGCGCTGGAGGGAATAGCGGCCATTTTACGGGCTCCTAACCAATTGTGCTATTTTGTGTATTTTTTCATGTAGATCGTAACTTATTTTTTATACATAATGTTTCCTATGACCGAAAAGAGCTTCTTGGCCTGTGACTTTAATGCAGGTAAACTGATTTCTACTTGCAGGTCACCTGTGCAACTAGGGGCGAAAAAACTCTAGATCACCTTTCCTCAACACACAGAGACGCATACAAATTTCTCCCTCACCTTTTGGCAAATCTGACCATGACTCTATCCCCCTGATTCCTTACAAGCAAAAACTCAAAAAGGAAGTACCAATGGCATGCTCAATACGGAAGTGGTCCGACGACGCGGATGCTAAGCTACAGGACTGTTTCGCTAGCACAGACTGGAATATGTTCCGGGATTCATCCGATGGCATTGAGGAGTTTACCATATCAGTCATTAATAAGTGCATCGACGACGTCATCCCCACAGTGACCGTACGTACATATCCCAACCAGAAGCAATGGATTACAGGCAACATCCGCACTGAGCTAAAGGCAAGAGCTGCCGCTTTCAAGGAGTGGGACACTAATCCGTACGCTTAAAAGAAATCCCGCTATGCCCTCTGACGAACCATCAAACACGCAAAGCGTCATTACAGGACCAAGGTCGAATCCGACTACACCGGCTCTGACGCTCTTCAGATATGGCAGGGCTTGCAAACTATCACGGATTACAAAGGGAAACCACGAGCTATCCCTGTGACGCGAGCCTACCAGACGAGCGAAATACCTTCCATGCTTGCTTTGAGGCTAGCAACACTGAACCATGCATGAGAGCTGTTCCGGATGACTGTGTGATCACGCTCTCCTAGTGTCTTCACTGACATTTTCAACCTCTTCCTGACCCAGTCTGTAATACCTAAATGTTTCAAGCAGACCACCATAGTCCCTGTGTCCAAGAACGCCAAGGTAACCTGTCTAAATGACTATCGCCCCCTGGGCACTCACATCTCTAGCCATGAAATGCTATGAAAGGCTGGTGATGGCTCACATCAACACCATCATCCCAGACAACCTGGGACAACTCCAATTCGCATACCGCCCCAACTGATCCACAGATGACGCAATCTCTATTGCACTGTCCTTTTCCACCTGGACAAAAGGAACACCTACAGTGGGGAGAACAAGTATTTGATACACTGCCGATTTTGCAGGTTTTCCTACTTACAAAGCATGTAGAGGTCTGTAATTTTTTATCTTAGGTACTCTTCAACTGTGAGAGACGGAATCTAAAACAAAAATCCAGAAAATCACATTGTATGATTTTAAAGTAATTAATTTGCATTTTATTGCATGACATAAGTATTTGATCACCTACCAACCAGTAAGAATTCCGGCTCTCACAGACCTGTTAGTTTTTCTTTAAGAAGCCCTCCTGTTCTCCATTCATTACCTGTATTAACTGCACCTGTTTGAACTCGTTACCTGTATAAAAGACACCTGTCCACACACTCAATCAAACAGACTCCAACCTCTCCACAATGGCCAAGACCAGAGAGCTGTGTAAGGACATCAGGGATACAATTGTAGACCTGCACAAGGCTGGGATGGGCTACAGGACAATAGGCAAGCAGCTTGGTGAGAAGGCAACAACTGTTGCCGCAATTATTAGAAAATGGAAGAAGTTCAAGATGACGGTCAATCACCCTCGGTCTGGGGGCTCCATGCAAGATCTCACCTCGTGGGGCATCAATGATCATGAGGAAGGTGAGGATCAGCCCAGAACTACACGGCAGGACCTGGTCAATGACCTGAAGAGAGCTGGGACCACAGTCTCAAAGAAAACCATTAGTAACACACTACGCCGTCATGGATTAAAATCCTGCAGCGCACGCAAGGTCCCCCTGCTCAAGCCAGCGCATGTCCAGGCCCGTCTGAAGTTTGCCAATGACCATCTGGATGATCCAGAGGAGGAATGGGAGAAGGTCATGGGGTCTGATGAGACAAAAATAGAGCTTTTTGGTCTAAACTCCACTCGCCGTGTTTGGAGGAAGAAGAAGGATGAGTACAACCCCAAGAACACCATCCCAACCGTGAAGCATGGAGGTGGAAACATCATTCTTTGGGGATGCTTTTCTGCAAAGGGGACAGGACGACTGCACCGTATTGAGGGGAGGATGGATGGGGCCATGTATCGTGAGATCTTGGCCAACAACCTCCTTCCCTCAGTAAGAGCATTGAAGATGGGTCGTGGCTGGGTCTTCCAGCATGACAACGACCCGAAACACACAGCCAGGGCAACTAAGGAGTGGCTCCATAAGAAACATCTTAAGGTCCTGGAGTGGTTTAGCCAGTCTCCAGACCTGAACCCAATAGAACATCTTTGGAGGGAGCTGAAAGTCCGTATTGCCCAGCGACAGCCCCGAAACCTGAAGGATCTGGAGAAGGTCTGTATGGAGGAGTGGGCCAAAATCCCTGCTGCAGTGTGTGCAAACCTGGTCAAGACCTACAGGAAACATATGATCTCTGTAATTGCAAACAAAGGTTTCTGTACCAAATATTAAGTTCTGCTTTTCTGATGTATCAAATACTTATGTCATGCAATAAAATGCAAATTAATTACTTTAAAATAATACAAAGTGATTTTCTGGACTTTTGTTTTAGATTCCGTCTCTCACAGTTGAAGTGTACCTATGATAAAAATTACAGACCTCTACATGCTTTGTAAGTAGGAAAACCTGCAAAATCGGCAGTGTATCAAATACTTTTTCTCCCCACTGTATGTGAAAATGCTGTTCATTGACTACAGCACCAACACCATCATTAAGTTTGCGGACGACACACCAATGACGATGAGACAGCCTACAGTGAGAAGGTCAGAGAATTGACAGGGTGGTTCAGGACAACAACCTCTCCCTCAACGTCAGCCAGAAAAAGAAGCTGATCGTGGACTACAGGAAACGGAGGGCCGAGCACACCCCCATCCACATTGACGGGGCTGTAGTGGAGCAGGTCGAGAGCTTCCAGTTCCTCGATGTCCATATCACTAAGGAATTTAATTTTTGTGTCAAATCGCCAGTTGGCAACCCATTCCTTATGGGATTAATTGACACATAAACAAACATTAAAATAATTCACTGTGATAATTCAGTGATAATTCTTCCAGTGTTCTGTACAGTGCGCACCACATAAAGAGTGAAAAATCAATCTATACATAATAGTAAATACGTTTATGCAAGCAATAATTATATCCCTAGAGCAGTAAAAAAATATATATATATTCACAGATAAATAAATACTGAAAAATGAAACGGAAGGCATTTGAACCAAGGCATTTAAACTAAGGAACTATTATGGTCCACACACACCAACACAGTCGTGAAGAGGGCACGACAACGCCTCTTATCCATCAGGAGACTGAAAAGATTTGGCATGGGCCCTCAGATCCTCAAAAAGTTATACAGCTGCACCATTGAGAGCATCTTGACTGGCTGCATCACCGCTTGGTATGACAACTGCTTGGCATCCGACCACAAGGTGATACAGAGGGTAGTGCGTATGGCCCAGCACATCACTGGGGCCGAGCTCCCTGCCATCCAGGACCTCTATACCAGGCGGTGTCAGAGGAAGGCCCTAAAAATTGTCAAATACTCCAGCCACCCAAGTCATAGACTGTTCTCTCTGCTACCGCACAGCAAGCTGTACCGATGCACCAAGTCTGGAACCAACAGGACCCTGAACAGCTTCTACCCCATGCCATAAGACTGCTAAATAGTTAGTTAAATAGTTAACCAATAGCTACCCGGACTATTTGCATTGACCCTTTTTGCACTCTTTTGACTCATCACATGTGCTGCTGTTACTGTTAATTGTCTATCCTGTTGCCTAGTCACTTTATCCCTACCTATATGTACAGTACATATCTACCTCAATTATCTCATACCCCTCCACATCGACTTGGTACTGGTACCCCGTGTATATAGCCAAGTTATCGTTACTCATTGTGTATTTATTCCTTGTGTTATAATCTTGTTGGGAATGGCCCGTAAGCATTTCACTGTTAGTCTACACCTGTTGTTTACGAAGCATGTAACAAATAACATTTGAATGTATACAGTCGTGGTCAAAAGTTTTGAGAATGACACAAGTATTGATCTTCACAAAGTTTGCTGCTTCAGTGTTTTTACATATTTTTGTCAGATGTTACTATGGTATACTGAAGTATAATTACAAGCATTCCATAAGTGTCAAAGGCTTTTATTGACATTACATTAAGTTTATGCAAAGAGTCAATATTTGCAGTGTTGACCCTTCTTTTTCAAGACCTCTGCAATCCGCCCTGGCATGCTGTCAATTAACTTCTGGGCCACATCCTGACTGATTGCAGCCCATTCTTGCATAATCAATGCTTGGAGTTTGTCAGCATTTGTGGGGTTTTGTTTGTCCACCCGCCTCTTGAGGATTGACCACAAGTTCTCAATGGGATTAATGTCTGGGGAGTTTCCTGGCCATGGACCCAAAATGTTGATGTTTTTTTCCCCGAGCCACTTAGTCATCAATTTTGCCTTTTGGCAAGGTGCTCCATCATGCTGGAAAAGGCATTGTTCGTCACCAAACTGTTCTTGGATGGTTGGGAGAAGTTGCTCTCAGAGCATGTGTTGGTACCATTCTTTATTCATGGCTGTGTTCTTAGGCAAAATTGTGAGTGAACCCACTCCCTTGGCTGAGAAGCAACCCCACACATGAATGGTCTCAGGATGCTTTACTGTTGGCATGACACAGGACTGATGGTAGCGCTCACCTTGTCTTCTCCGGACAAGCTTTTTTCTGGATGCCCCAATCAATCGGAAAGGGGATTCATCAGAGAAAATGACTTTACCCCAGTCCTCAGCAGTCCAATCCCTGTACCTTTTGCAGAAAATCAGTCTGTCCCTGATGTTTTTCCTCGCTGCCCTTGTGGCTTCCTCGCTGCCCTTCTTGACACCAGGCCATCCTCCAAAAGTCTTCGCCTCACTGTGCGTGCAGATGCACTCACACCTGCCTGCTGCCATTCCTGAGCAAGCTCTGCACTGGTGGTGCCACGATCCCGCAGCCGAATCAACTTTAGGAGACGGTCCTGGCGCTTGCTGGACTTTTTTGGGCGCCCTGAAGCCTTGTTCACAACAATTGAACCTCTCTCCTTGAAGTTCTTGATGATCCGATAAATGGTTGATTTAGGTGCAATCTTACTAGCAGCAATATCCTTGCCTGTGAAGCCCTTTTTGTGCAAAGCAATGATGACGGCACGTGTTTCCTTGCAGGTAACCATGGTTAACAGAGGAAGAACAATGATTTCAAGCACCACCCTCCTTTTAAAGCTTCCAGTCTGTGATTCTAACTCAATCAGCATGACAGAGTGATCTCCAGCCTTGTCCTCGTCAACACTCTCACCTATGTTAACAAGAGAATCACTGACATGATGTCAGCTGGTCCTTTTGTGGCAGGGCTGAAATGCAGTGGAAATGTTTTTTTGGGGGGGATTAAGTTTCATTTTCATGGCAAAGCACATCACTGAGGGACTTTGCAATTAATTGCAATTCATCTGATCACTCTTCATAACATTCTGGAGTATATGAAAATTGACATCATAAAAACTGAGGCAGCAGACTGTGAACATTTATATTTGTGTCATTCTCAAAACTTTTGACCATGACTGTACATCACTGTTCAATATCTAAGGCTTTTATAGGTATTGTAAATTTAGACAGGTAGATATTAGGCAGCGCAGGGTGTACCGTCATCCAGGGTCCTCTCCAGTATGTGCGGTGAGCTGGGCATGCCGTCTCCGATGCGGGTGAAGGCCAGGACCTGGATCTCATAGAGGACGTATTTCCCCAGACCAGTCAGCTGGACACTGTGGCTGGCGTTCCCCTCTACTGTCCACAACTGGAGGGACGAGTCTGAGTCCTTCTCCTTATACAACACCTGAAGGAGGGAGAGAAGAGATGAGAGGAAAAGAGAGGGAAGAGGGGAGAAGAGAGGGAAGATGGGAAGAGCGAGGGGAAGACAGAGTGGAAGAGAGACGGGATGAGAGAGTGGAATTAGGCAAGAGAGAAGGAAGATATTGGATTAGAAAGGAGAGTGAGTAATGGAATTATTTAGTTGTACAGTATTGTATCCTTCTTGGAGGCGAGGGTGATAACTGAACGCCTCACACACCTTGTAGCCCAGGATAAGTCCATTCCGGTCTTGTTCCGGTACTTCAAACCAGCGCACCAGGATACTGCTGGAGGTGGTGGCGAAGGCTGACATGTTGGTAGGGCCACAGGAGGGGACTGGAGGGAATAAAAAATTAATAAAAGAAAGATACACTTTTATGAACTAAACGACGACATCCAGTTTTTGCCATGCGTTCCATGATGTTCATGGGCCTTTGTGTGTGTGTGAGTGTGTGTGAGAGTGTGTGCTTGCGTGTGTAGCATTGAAGACACATACTGGTGAACCACTGAGGCCTAGTGTCTAACCCAGGCGTGGCTGTAGCTCCAGAGAAAGCACAGCTCTATAACAGGCCAGCTAGGCTACGGCTCCTTCCTGGCACTCGTCCCTGGACATAATACACTGATTTGGAAGAATTTGCTGGAGTGAGTGGAAAAAATGAAAAAATGCAGAGGAATTCCACATTCTAGCCCATGTGTTCCCAATTTCCTCCTCTACTCCCCTCTCCCTAAAGTCTGGTATCCACAGTGACTGCACCAGCACAGAGAGACAGAGACAGAGACAGAGACAGAGACAGAGACAGAGACAGAGACAGAGACAGAGACAGAGACAGAGACAGAGACAGAGAGAGAACATCCTAACCCTTTGCCTCTTCTACAAGAACATCCAGAGACAGCAAGACAAAGCGTAATGAAATAACAACTCATGCCTCACTTTAGTTTGTTTTTGGGAGAGAGAGAGAGACCATATTAGAGACACATGTTTCCCTCAGATTACAGAGATCCACAAAGAATTCGAAAACAAACCCAATTTTGATAAACTCCCTTATCTACTGGGTGAAAAACCACAGTGTGCCATCACAGCAGCAACATTTGTGACCGGTTGCCACAAGAAAAGGGCAACCAGTGAAGAACAAACACCATTGTAAATACAACCCATATTTATGTTTATTTATTTTCCCATTTGTACTTTAACTATTTGCACATTGTTACAACACTGTATATATAAACATAATATGACATTTGAAATGTCTTTATTCTTTTAGAACTAATGAGTGTAATGTTTACTGTTAATATCTATTGTTTATTTCACTTTTGTTTACCATCTACTTCACTTGCTTTGGCAATGTTAACATATGTTTCCCATGCCAATAAAGCAATTGAATTGAATTGAATTGAATTGAGAGACAGAGACAGAGACAGAGACAGAGACAGAGACAGAGACAGAGAGAGAAAGACTGTGTGAAGGAGCAGAAGGCAGGCAGACAGGTTGGTGTCCATTTCATATGGCTCCATGAGGCAGGAAGAATAAAATGACCCTGGCCCCATACCATACGCGTGGGTAGATAAAAGAGGTAATATGCAGGAAGTCAGATTGTATTCACATGGGTGAATACAACCTGCACACAGTGTGTGTGTCTGAGAGCCTGGTACTGTAGATCAGTGGGTCTAATAGTGTGGGTGGTTGAAGCAGTAGCCATAGGAACATACATTAGACCATGCCTTTTATGTCCTAAAATTAATGAAGTGTGTAGATCAAAGAGTGCCTAAATTAAAGACTGAACATCAGTGCTGTGTGTGAGACTCCACCAACTGTTGAGATGTTATTAACCAAATAAAACAGGATATACCGTAATCAAAGAAAATGTAACTACACTGCAAATTCCCCTGTGTTAAGTGAACACTGAAAGTGTGTACCTGTATAGGCACTGAACAGTGTTGAATTAACACACTGCTTAGTGTAAAGCTTTATTTGCATATTTCCCAGAATGCCTTGCCTTTCGAGTGAATTGTAGAGTTACCACCCAATACTGAATTTGTTAGTGACAGAGACATGCTTGTTGCATACATCCATGTTCAGTCCTATGGACTTCACCAATTGAGATCCTAAGTGAATATGTTATTAAAATGTAATTATTTAACTCAATACAATATGTATTTCATTAGGCATTATTTTGAGGGCTTACGCAAAAAAAAATACTGGGTTATTTGAATGACCCAATTGCTGGGTTGCAGGCATTGGGTCACTTATTATTTTTAAAGAGCAAGGTTGGTTTGTTGATGCTCGGTTATTGAGATATGACCCAGCGGGTCAGATCAAAAGACTGGAGGCTTGGCTTAATAGGGGTGTGGCTGGCAACAAGTAATTTTTGGCCACCCGTGAGAGTAAATGTCATTCCGGTTCATCTGCTATGTTGAATTGTTTTCACGTTAAGGTTTAACACTGTCACTTTGTAGCTTTAATGAAGCTTACAGAAGCATATGAGCTCATTCAAAGCCTATGCAAATCCCAATGTAATATCCTCAAGTGATATCCCCAATGGGATACTAACCACTTAATACTGAAATATGAGACTACCTAAGGCATCTAAACTGGAACAACCACTTCAGTAACGTGTGCAATAAATCCAAATAACATATTGGATTAGTTTAGATAATCAATTTCTCGCATGGAATAGCCTTCATTTCTCAGAACAAGAATAGACTGACGAGTTTCAGAACAACGTTCTTTGTTTCTGACCATTTTGATCCTGTAATCAAACCCACAATTGCTGATGCTCCAGATATTCAACTAGTCTCAAGAAGGCCAGTTTTATTGCTTCTTTAATCAGCACAACAGTTTTCAGCTGTGCTAACATAATTGCAAAAGGGTTTTCTAATGATCAATTAGCCTTTTAAAATGATAAACATGGATTAGCAAACACAACGTGCCATTGGAACACAGGACTGATGGTTGCTGATAATGGGCCCCTGTACGCCTAAGTAGATATTCCATTAAAAATCAGCCGTTTCCAGCTACAATAGCCATTTACAACATTAACAATGTCTACACTGTATCGGTATTTCTGATCAATTTGATGTTATTTTAATGGACAAAAAAATTGCTTTTCTTTCGAAAACAAGGACATTTCTAAGTGACTTCTGAACGTTAGTGTATATTTGAGAAAGCATAGCATTCATTAATCAATCAATGTACATGCAAAAACATAGATATTGAAAGAAACAATTCTTAAAATCAACCTGCAATAGAGCTTGCTGGGAAATATGATAATGATGGGTGTGGTTTTGGTTCAACTCTGGTTATTAACACCAACACTGGGGTTATTTTACACCAATGAGTGTTTATTCAACACTTACAGAGTTAAATGTTATGTTTAGAGTGTAGGCCCTCAAAATAAGGCCTTATGAAATACGTATTGTGTTAAATAATAACATTTCATTCCCTCAGGATCTCACTTGGTGATGTCCATATGACTGAAAATGGATGAATGCAACAACCATGTCTCTATCACTAACAAATACAGTCATGGGTGGTAACTCTACAATTCACTCGAAAGGCAAGGCACTCTGGGAAATAAGGCTTTACACCAAGCAGTGTGTTAATTTAATACTTTCCTGTGTCTATACGGGTCCAGGCTTTCAGTCTTAATTTAACACTCTCAGTGTTGATTCAACACTGGAGGATTTTCTGTGTACTATCATATAGTGTACTATCATATAGTGTGTGTCCCAAATTGCACACTATTCCCTATGGGCCCTGGTCAAAAGTATTGCACTATACTGTATAGGGAATAGGGTGCCATTTGAGGCGCAGACATAGAGTGTGATGTGTAATCTCACCAGACTCCCTGGTCCTCCCTCTGACTGGCTGGCTCCAGGGCCCGGCCCCGATGCCGTTGAGAGCCTGAACCCTGACCTCGTACTCTGTCCACTCCTCCAGGTCCTCGATAGTGAACTCCCTCTCCAGCCGGTCAGCTATCACATGGGTCAGCGCCCTGCCCTGGGAGCCTGTACGGGAGTACTGGACCCGGTAGCCCAACAGATCTGGGTTCCCATTGTACTCCCACTCTGGTAGGGGCTGGGAGGGGGGTGAGAGAGAAAGAGGGAGAGGGAGGGGGAGAGGAAGAGGGAGAAAGGGGGGTGGAGAGGGAGAGAGCGAGCGAGAGGGAGAGGGAGAAAGAGGGAAAATGAAAGAAGGAAACGAGACAAAAACTACAACACACAAAGACACACAGCCAGTCATCATCACTTGATGATAAACTCAGAGCATCACATCATAATGTCAGTCTGTTGAGACGTCACGTACCACCCATCGAAGCCACAGACTGGTCTCGCTGGCCGTGCGCAGGGTGACATTGGCGGGGGACATGTCTGGAGGGGCCTGCAAGGTCTGGATCTTTCTGGAGGGCTGACTTGGAGGACTGGTACCCACAATGTTTACCTGACGCATACGGAACCTAGCGGGAGAGAGGAAACAAGAGCAAAGTTATCACAGGAGTGATCCATAGGATTCCATAAGAGTTTTTTGTGGCCAGGTTACATGGTCAGGAAAAACACAGGGTTCTACAAATAGAATAGAATAGAGTTAAGGCTGTGTTAAATTGGGGGTAGGTGGGCCTCACACTTCTAGAATGGGTAGGGGTCAAGGTATAGGAGTTAAGTATAGTACCTGTCAAAGGTGTAGGGGTATATAGTAGCCTACCTGTAGAAAGTGGGTATATAGTAGCTTACCTGTAGAAGGTGTATGGGTTGAGTCCTGGCACCTCCATGGAGCGGGCATCAGGCTCGTTGGGCAGCTGGTGAACAATCACCCAGTCCTCATTGTCTCCTATCACACTGACCTAAACACAACAACAACACACAACACAACATGATATAGGCTGCATCCCAAATGGCACCCTATAAGTCGTGCAGTATATAGGTAATAGGGTGCCATTTGGGACTCATAGTCGATGTGGGTCACAGATCAGAGGGGAGCGGTCAGAGACTTTAAGGCCAGGATGAGCTCCTCTCTCTGGGGAAGAAGACCTTCTTACCTGGGCCTCTACCTGCCAGCGAGAGATGGAGGTCTTTCCATCATAGCCGGGTTTGAACTGGAGGGTGATGGATCGAGGGCCGATGTTGGAGATGGCCATGTTGGTGGGAGGACCAGGCAGCTCTACACAGACAGAGACAGAGAGAGAGAGAGAGAGAGAGAGAGAGAGAGAGAGAGAGAGAGAGAGAGAGAGAGAGAGAGAGAGAGAGAGAGAGAGAGACAGAGAGAGGGAGAGAGAGAGAGAGAGAGAGAGAGAGAGAGAGAGAGAGAGAGAGAGAGAGAGAGAGAGAGAGAGAGAGAGAGAGAGAGAGAGAGAGAGAGAGAATGAGAGAGAAAGAGAGAAAATGAGAGAGAAAAATAAAGAAAGAGAAAATGTGAGAGAAACAGAAAGAAAGAAAGAAAGAGAGAGAGAGGGAGGGAGAGTTTTAACACATACCGTATTTTCCATATGAAAGGAGGGAATAATACAGGGAGAAAGGGAAGGAACAGAGAGGGTCAGACAGGGCCTTTAATACAGTAAAGAGTTGTAAGTCATGAGTGGGGCAGAAAACATAATACAGTCGTCTCTATGCCTAATGTAATGCTTAAAAAAAATGAATTAGGTTTTCTACATTATATCTCTCTATCTTTTAAATCCTTACTGGTTTAGGAAGTATTGTTTTCAGAACTATGCATCTACTATATTCACAAATTAAAGATTAACTTAGTTCTCCAATAAGTCTTTCTAAATGAAAAGTATCAATAGGATTATTCAGGCTTGGATCTCAGTTCTCATATCTGTGCTCCGGAGTCTTATAAAAGTTGCCTACAGGGAAATATATTACTGAGTGACAGTGCACCCTTGTGCTCTAAAATTGATATTGCACCGGAGATGAGCCAATGCTTTTGAATTATCTCGCTCTCATGAGAGTTTTGCTTCACTCCACTCAAAGTTCTCAGATAAGAATAAACAAAACTTTTCAGATCAGCAGGACTAGATGGGATCTAGGAAAAAGCAGTGAGCTGCTGCACTCGTTCTCTGCATAGTTCTTATGTGAAATGACAAGCGTGACTAATTGCCAGGCAACCACTATGGTGATTTAGTTCAGTCGCCTTCATTTAATCCCTTTTCATAATGTCGTACCAATACACCAATACATAAACTCTGCTTACAAGTAAAACAACAGACCTCACCTTTGCACAAGGCATCATGCCAAATCGCACCCTATTCCCTTTATAGTGCACTACCTCTGGCCAGAGCCCTATGGGACCTGGTCAAAAGCAGTGCACTAATACGAGTGCCATTTGGGATGCAAGCCTGATACACAAGCACACCATAGGGCACTGTATAGTGAAAGGGGCCAACTCTTCAAGGTGATGGAGTGGGTCTACTGGCTCATAATGAAATGGACTATAGACTATATGACCAGAATAGTAAAATCAGCACATTTAAATCATTAGCATGACTGGTTATTCAGACAAAAACACAGAGAGAGATCTCTAGGGTGGATAAGTAGAGCTATAGCCATAGTAATCACCATTCTGGGAACGATAACCATAGCTCTATATCTTACTAAATGTAGCCCTCGATAGAATGGGTCTTTTTATTTGACAGCTCTGAAAGACATATAGTATAGTGTCTGGGGGAGCCGCCGGTGCAATAATAATTGACTGGAAGTATTGTATTTTTATAATACACTGTAGCATGTTTTAATAGAAAATCGTAAACTGGAATTATCCTAAATGGTCTCGATGGGCTCTTACTTTTGGCCGGGTTTCTGGGTGAAGTGTATTAAAATCTGTTTTGAAGTGGAGAAGTAAGTCCCCTGGTCTGGTGTAGTCTCATACTTTATGGCTCTCTGTCTGTCACAGTTCTGCCTGCCTGACTGATTGGGGTACGGTTTCATAGTGTCTGGAGCAAGACCGACACACACAGTTACTGTCAGTCAGGATTCTGTAGAAATGGTGAGAGGTTAGGGAAGTTTTGGGATGGAAGTGACTGGGGTGACCGGGCAGCCCGCTGGAGGCTGGGTTCTGGGAGTAGCGGACAAGTTTTGGGTAAGGCCTGGACATGGACTGAGGAGGGTTAGTGATGCTGAGGCTAGCAATCAGGATACCAGCTAGCACTCTGGCTGAGCTCAGTCAGGGCTGCATCTGATATGGTCAGGGCTGCATCTAAATGTAGTGCACTATAAAGTAAATAAGGGGCCTTTTGGGACTCACAAGGGACTGTGGGAGTCATGTGTCGGTAGTACTGACTTGGAGGCACTCCAGAAGAGATGGTGGAGGAGGACAGTTTTCCCCTGGCTGGGGTTAGGGATAACGGGGTAGGGTTAGGGACTGGTTGGGTACTGACCTGGAGGTACTCCAGAAGAGATGGTGGAGGAGGACAGTTGTCCCTGGCCCTTGGAGGTCATGCTGGCCACCTCGATGGTGTAGGTTGTGAGGGCAGTCAGCCCTGTGACGCGGTACTCCAGGGTCACGTTGGGGAGGTAGTGGGTCACCCGTGTGTTGGTGCGGTTAAACTCCTCCCATGAGATACGGTAGCCTGGAACAGAGAATCAATCAAATTCATCAATAAACACAATATTATTTGTGTAGAGTTTTTAAAAAAAACAAATATGAACTGAGCCTAATAGAAGAGAAACATAGGACATTGATGAACAGAGGGATGTGTATGGGTGGTCAGATCCATTGAGAATAAAGACAACTCTTAACATGAAGTGGGTCATCTTCTTCATCTCTAATGTCTTTTGCGTGGCGTACCTGTGAGGACTCCATTCTTCTCTCCAGGTTCTCTCCAGCTCACTTTGAGAGACGTATCCAGGATATCTGTGAAGCTCAGGTGACCCACAGCCCCAGGAGCTAGAGAGGAGGGCACAGTGGTTATTATGATGAGAACGATAACACAATGGATCCCATGGATCTCAATGGCATTCATAATTACATAGATGTCTTAAATAGCAAACTATGTTTATTAAGTGTAATTTAATAGGTCTGTTTATGGGCTTTTACACTGAGCAGTAATGACAAGTAGAGGCCTAGTACAGTATGGCCAACCAATTATCTCTTGAGAAAATTTGTCCCAATTATGTGTGAATGTGTGCAGAAACCCAAATGTAGCCTATGCATTCATTAGAGCTGTAGAACTAGGCTGTTAGGCTGTGCTGAATAATATATTTGACCCAGTGGGCATGTTTCAGTATGATTGGCCATGTCCATTCAACAGTGTGTGTGTGTGTTTATGTGTGTGAGTGTGAGTGTGAGTGTGAGTGTGAGTGTGAGTGTGTGTGTGTGTGTGTGTGAGTGCGTGCGTGCGCACACATTTTGAACTCACTGTCTTCATGTGTCCTCAGGCCTTTAGCAGGGCTGCGAGGTCCATCCCCAGGAGTAGTGAAACAAAGCACAGAGGTGTAGTACTCTCTGAACTTCTTCAGCCCTGTCACGTAGCCCACATGCACACTATCCTGGAAGTTAGGTCTCACTGTAACCATGGTGACCTCATCTTCCTGACCTGGCTCCCATGCCAACAGCTAGCAGAATGGGAAATGGGAACAGAGAAGGAAGAACGACTGGTTTTACATTTAGCCCTCAATTTGATATTGTGAAGCACCAGTTACCACATTAACTATTTTATTGCCCACAATTTCCCCCACAAATGTTATCTAAATAGAACATTTACTCTCCAAGTCTAATCATGTTCACATATTGTTTAAACCAACTCTCCTCCCTTTCATGTGCTGTTGACCTACTCTGGGTTGTCATGTAGCATCATAACTATCATATGAATAGTTAGCGTCACTCTAAACATATTCTGCCATTGAGTAAGCACTGGAAGGCAGGGCTGGAATGAGTGCACAGAGAGAGAGAAAAATTATGAAAAAGAGAGATGTCCTTAATGTCCTGAGTGGTCAATTAGGTGTTTAGATAAATACTACCCATGGCAAATCTGTTGGGTCTATTTCTATCTTGGTTCCCAGGCTGTAAGTAGAGTTTGTCTCTGGGAAATAGTGATATCCACTCTGCCCCAGTCTCTCTCTCTCTCTCCCTCCATCTCCATCTCCCCCTAAGACCCTCTCGAACTTCTACAGATGCACGATTGAGAGCATTTAGTCAGGCTGCATCACATATATCCGCAACTGCACCACCTTCAACCACATGGCTCTCCAGAGGGTGGTGCGCCATCACCGGGGGCACACTGCCTGCCCTCCAGGACATTTACAGCACTCAGTGTCAAAGGAAGGCCAATAAGATCATTAAGAACCTTAGTCACCCGAGCCACGGACTGTTCACTCGGCTACCGTCTGACAGACGGAGACAATACAGGCACGTCAAAGCTGGGACTGAAAAACTGCTTCTATCTCCAGGCCATCAGACTGTTGAACAGTCACCACTAGCCATCTACCAGGTGATGCTCACTCACTCGTTCCACAAAATTAGTGCCTTTTGGACATGCAAACTTTTACGAAATGAAGTTTAAAATATCTCTTCTTTCAACATTCAATTGCATGGAGGAAATGTTTAGCCTATGGAAAAACTATTTTTCCCATCTCAGGCATTAAAATAATGTGAACTAAGAGCATTTTATATGCACTTTTACCATACTGTCTGTCAACCCTGTTATGAACACTTATGTAACTTTCTAACTATTATTTTAAAACTTTTTTAAATTATAAATCCAACATTTGCTATTTGTTTAAGTATCCCTTGTACAAGTAAACTCCCATATAATATCAAACGGTTGAGTCGCTAACAGGTTGACGATAACAGGCTTGAGGTTTTAGGTGAAGATCAACCATTACTCCTCATGTGGTGAAGAGCATGGGAACACATGGTTTTCATGAAATGAGGAATTATACTTATGTTCCACACATAATGAAAGTTTAATTAAATTCAAGTTTTCCTAACATTAATTGAGCGAACAGGGTTGAGGTGTTGAGCGCGACCATCTCAGTCAAAGATGATAAAACAATTATAAATAGACCAAAAAGAGAGAGAATACTTACTTCCTTTTCCACCATGCTGTTCAGAAGACCCAAACGATGTCACCTGCTGTGAATCATTTAACTTGGTGGAATGGTACACTATTTTAAAGGGGTAAATTGTTGGCATTACAGGGTTTACCTTAAAATGAGGGACAGACGCAAATTCATCACAAATCACATGGAATATAAATAATAATCTTCAAAAATGACTGTCAAAGCAGCAAAATAACTAGGCCTTTAGCAAGCCTTTATTCATATAAAAAAATCAGATTTATTGAATTCTCCATGTGGTCTATAGCGCACTTCATTTAATATAATTTTAAAATTCAATATTGGTGCACAATTTCTACTTAAAATATCAAAGGACGCAAAAGGCATTTCGTGGAACGACCCATACACACACACACACACACACACACACACACACACACACACACACACACACACACACACACACACACACACACACACACACACACACACACACACACACAGTCTTGTACAGCTAACCTCATGGGGACACACAATTCAGTCCCATTCAAAATCCTATTTTCCCTAACCCCTAACCCTAAACCTAACCCATACTCTTACCCTTACCCTAACCCTAACCTTAACCCTAACCCTAGCCTTAACCCAAAAACCTAACCTTAACCCTAACCCTAAACCTAACCCTAGCTCCTAACCCTAACCCTAAAACGAACCCTAGCTCCTAACCCTAACCCTTAACGTAATTCTAACCCTAACACTAACTTTAACCCTAAACCCCCTAGAAATAGCATTTGACCTCGTGGGGACTAAAAAAATGTCCCCAGTTGGTCAAATTTCTGTTAGTTTACTATTCTTGTTGGGACTTCTGGTCCCCACAAGAATAGTTAAACACACACACACACACACACACATCCAATGCTGCTGTCCCATGTTATAGAGGCATTAAACCACTGGACACTTCCCATTTCACACTGTGTATTTAAATACTGTATTCTCGACATAGCTCATTCTAATATTTCTACTACTGTACATTGCATTTTAGTTACACTGTTTATACACACAGCATACAGTGGGGAAAAAAAGTATTTAGTCAGCCACCAATTGTGCAAGTTCTCCCACTTAAAAAGATGAGAGAGGCCTGTAATTTTCATCATAGGTACACGTCAACTATGACAGACAAAATGAGAAACAAAAATCCAGAAAATCACATTGTTGCCACGGTTCAGACAGACGACAAGAGGACCACAATTGCGTCACACCAGAAAGTTTATTAAAACGGGGTCGAAGAGTAGTCAGGAGTCGTAATGGCAGAAAGCAGGTCTGGTTTTCCTGGGGCAGAAGAGTATCCAAGAATCAGGCAGGTCCGGGGTCATAAAACAAGGGTGAGCCAAAAGCGCGAGCACACAGGTTCCGGGTGTGAGCTTTGCAGACGATCTGACAAAGGAGAGCTGAGAGACGGGACTTTAAATACTGGGAGAGGTTAGTGGGTAATGCAGCGCAGCTGGCAGAGTAATTAGAGCCGAGCAGAGCAGGGACAGGTGGAGCTCGTTAGGCTGAGTAGAGAGAGAGAGATGAGCAGAGTGGAAGATAGTGGAAACACATTAAGGTGGTAACCCGGTGGAGTGAGAGGGCTCATGACAATTGTAGGATTTTAATGAATTTATTTGCAAATTATGGTGGGAAATAAGTATTTGGTCAATAACAAAAGTTTCTCAATACTTTGTTATATACCCTTTGTTGGCAATGACACAGGTCAAACGTTTTCTGTAAGTCTTCACAAGGTTTTCACACACTGTTGCTGGTATTTTGGCCCATTCCTCCATGCAGATCTCCTCTAGAGCAGTGATGTTTTGAGGCTGTCGCTGGGCAACACAGACTTTCAACTCCCTCCAAAGATTTTCTATGGGGTCGAGATCTGGAGACTGGCTAGGCCACTCCAGGACCTTGAAATGCTTCTTACAAAGCCACTCCTTCGTTGCCCGGGCGGTGTGTTTGGGATCATTGTCATGCTGAAAGACCCAGCCACGTTTCATCTTCATTGCCCTTGCTGATGGAAGGAGGTTTTCACTCAAAATCTCACGATACATGGCCCCATTCATTCTTTCCTTTACACGGATCAGTCGTCCTGGTCCCTTTGCAGAAAAACAGCCCCAAAGCATGATGTTTCCACCCCCATGCTTCACAGTAGGTATGGTGTTCTTTGGATGCAACTCAGCATTCTTTGTCCTCCAAACACGACGAGTTGAGTTTTTACCAAAAAGTTATATTTTGGTTTCATCTGACCATATGACATTCTCCCAATCCTCTTCTGGATCATCCAAATGCACTCTAGCAAACTTCAGACGGGTCTGGACATGTACTGGCTTAAGCAGGGGGACACGTCTGGCACTGCAGGATTTGAGTCCCTGGCGGCGTAGTGTGTTACTGATGGTAGGCTTTGTTACTTTGGTCCCAGCTCTCTGCAGGTCATTCACTAGGTCCCCCCGTGTGGTTCTGGGATTTTTGCTCACCGTTCTTGTGATCATTTTGACCCCACGGGGTGAGATCTTGCGTGGAGCCCCAGATCGAGGGAGATTATCAGTGGTCTTGTATGTCTTCCATTTCCTAATAATTGCTCCCACAGTTGATTTCTTCAAACCAAGCTGCTTACCTATTGCAGATTCAGTCTTCCCAGCCTGGTGCAGGTCTACAATTTTGTTTCTGGTGTCCTTTGACAGCTCTTTGGTCTTGGCCATAGTGGAGTTTGGAGTGTGACTGTTTGAGGTTGTGGACAGGTGTCTTTTATACTGATAACAAGTTCAAACAGGTGCCATTAATACAGGTAACGAGTGGAGGACAGAGGAGCCTCTTAAAGAAGAAGTTACAGGTCTGTGAGAGCCAGAAATCTTGCTTGTTTGTAGGTGACCAAATACTTATTTTCCACCATAATTTGCAAATAAATTCATTAAAAATCCTACAATGTGATTTTCTGGGAAAAAAAATTCTCAATTTGTCTGTCATAGTTGACGTGTACCTATGATGAAAATTACAGGCCTCTCTCATCTTTTTAAGTGGGAGAACTTGCACAATTGGTGGCTGACTAAATACTTTTTTTCCCCACTGTATTTATTTATATACTGGATTCTTGACATAGCTCACTCTAATATATCTACTACTGTACATATAATTCTTTTGTATATCTTGTGTAAATTCATCCGGTATATACACTGAGTGTACAAAACATTAGGAACACCTTCCTGATATTGAGTTGCACCCACTTTTGCCCTCAGAACAGCCTCAATTCGTCGGGGCAAGGACTCTACAAGGTGTCGAAAGCATTCCCCGGGGATGCTGGTCCATGTTAACTCCAATGCTTCCCACAGCTGTGTCAAGTTGGCTGGATGTCCTTTGGGTGGTGGACCATTCTTGATACACACAGGAAACTGTTGAGCGTGAATAACCCAGCAGCGTTGCAGTTCTTGATACACTCAAACTGGTGCACCTACTACCATACTGTTACAGTACTATTTGGGTGGTTAATTGGATTCGTTTCAACATTTCTTGATTACTTTTTATTTTAATTAGATCTCTCTCTCTCTCTCTCTAAATTCAATGTTCAATTCAAAGGGCTTTATTGGCATGGGAAACATATGTTTAAATTGCCAAAGCAAGTGAAATAGATAATAAACAAAAGGGAAATAAACAATCAGAAATAAACAGTAAACATCTCTCTCTCTCTCTCTCTCTCTCTCTCTCTCTCTCTCTCTCTCTCTCTCTCTCTCTCTCTCTCTCTCTCTCTCCCTCTCTCCCTCTCTCCCTCTCTCCCTCCCTCCCTCCCTCCCTCCCTCCCTCAGTAACCTCTCTCTTGGGACAGCCCCTGCAGTCAGAGAGAGTTTAATAGTGACCCCTGAGATTTCCTGCTAAGTGAACTCTCCTGGGAGAAACACAATGCATGTGTCATCACATCTCAAAGACTTACTATAGAATGAAGTTCTAGTACAGCTGATTCTAAACAGTCATTCTCCATACATCTCATTATGATCCTATCAAGTACATCTGTAAATGACAGTTAACAAAACCAGCTTCCTTAACAGTATGAGACTAACAGCGCCGGAGAAGATGGCTGCCGTTTTACAGCCCTCTAACCAATTGTACTATTATGTGTGTTTTTCCGCGTTATTTGTCATTTATTTTGTACATAATGTTTCTGCCATCGTCTCTTATAACCAAAAAGAGCTTCTGGATATCAGGACAGCGATTACTCACCTCGTATTGGACGAAGATTTTTTCTTCAACGAGGCGGCCGCGAAGGATATTCTACAGACACCCAACAATGCCCAAATCCCCGTCATTCACATGAGAAAGAGACGGAGATATCGTGGACATAGATCGGGGTGCCTTGTAAGGATCCGACGGCGAGCGAGTAAACTGCCTCTTCCATCAATCCTATTAGCCAACGTTCAATCATTTGAAAATAAATTGGATGATTTAAGACTACGGTTATCCTACCAACGGGACATTAAAAACTGTAATATCTTATGTTTCACCGAGTCGTGGCTGAACGATCGACATTGATAACATACAGCTAGCGGGCTATACGCTACATCGGCAGGATAGAACGGCTGACTCGGTAAGACAAGGGGTGGCGGTCTGTGTATATTTGTAAACAACAGCTGGTGCACAAAATCAAATACTAAGGAAGTCTCGAGGTTTTGCTCGCCTGAGGTAGAGTATCTTATGATAAGCTGTAGACCACACTATTTACCAAGAGAGTTTTCATCTATATTTTTCATAGCTGTCTATTTACATTACATTTACATTTTAGTCATTTAGCAGACGCTCTTATCCAGAGCGACTTACAGGAGCAATTAGGGTTAAGTGCCTTGCTCAAGGGCACATCGACAGATTTTTCACCTAGTCGGCTTGGGGATTAGAACCAGCGACCTTTCGGTTACTGGCACAACGCTCTTACCCACTAAGCCACCTGCCGCCCCACCACAAACCAATGCTGGCATTAAGATTGCACTGAATGAGTTGTACAAGGCCATAAATCAACAGGAAACGCTCATCCAGATGCAGCGCTCCTAGTGGCCGGGGACTTTAATGCAGGGAAACTTAAATCCGTCCTACCTAATTTCTACCAGCATGTTAAATGTGCAACCAGAGGAAAAAAAACTCTAGACCACGTTTACTCCACACACAGAGACGCATACAAAGCTCTCCCTCGCCCTCCATTTGGCAAATCTGACCATAACTCTATCCTCCTGATTCCTGCTTATAAGCAAAAACTAAAGCAGGAAGCACCAGTGACTCGGTTAATAAAAAAGTGGTCAGATGACGCAGATGCTAAGCTACAGGACTGTTTTGCTAGCACAGACTGGAACATGTTCCGGGATTCTTCAGACAGCATTGAGGAGTACACCACATCAGTCACTGGCTTCATCAATAAGTGCATCGATGATGTCGTCCCCACAGTGACCGTACGCACATACCCCAACCAGAAGCCATGGATTACAGGAAACATCCGCACTGAGCTAAAGGGTAGAGCTGCCGCTTTCAAGGAACGGGACTCTAACCCGGACGCTTATAAGAAATCCCGCTATGCCCTCCGACAAACCATCAAACAGGCAAAGAGTCAATACAGGACTAAGATTGAATCGTACTACACTGGCTCTGACGCTCGTCGGATGTGGCAGGGCTTGAAAACTATTACAGACTACAAAGGGAAGCACAGCCATGAGCTGCCCAGTGACACAAGCCTACCAGACGAGCTAAACCACTTCTATGCTCGCTCGAGGCAAGCAACACTGAAGCATGCATGAGAGCACCAGCTGTTCCGGATGACTATGTGATCACGCTCTCCGTAGCCGATGTGAGTAAGACTTTTAAGCAGGTCAACATTCACAAGGCCGCAGGGCCAGACGGATTACCAGGACGTGTACTCCGAGCATGTGCTGACCAACTGGCAAGTGTCTTCACTGACATTTTCAACATGTCCCTGACTGAGTCTGTAATACCAACATGTTTCAAGCAGACCACCATAGTCCCCGTGCCCAAGGACTCTAAGATAACCTGCCTAAATGACTACCGACCCGTAGCACTGACGTCTGTAGCCATGAAGTGCTTTGAAAGGCTGGTCATGGCTCACATCAACAGCATTATCCCAGAAACCCTAGACCCACTCCAATTTGCATACCGCCCCAACAGATCCACAGATGATGCAATCTCTATTGCACTCCACACATGCTATTCATTGACTACAGCTCAGCATTCAACACCATAGTGCCCTCTAAGCTCATCACTAAGCTAAGGATCCTGGGACTAAACACCTCCCTCTGCAACTGGATCCTGGACTTCCTGACGGGCCGCCCCCAGGTGGTAAGGGTAGGTAACAACACATCTGCCACACTGATCCTCAACGCAGGGGCCCCTCAGGGGTGCGTGCTCAGTCCCCCTCCTGTACTCTCTGTTCACCCATGACTGCATGGCCAGGCACGACTCCAACACCATCATTAAGTTTGCCGACGACACAACAGTGGTAGGCCTGATCACCGACAACGATGAGACAGCCTATAGGGAGGAGGTCAGAGACCTGGCCGTGTGGTGCCAGGACAACAACCTCTCCCTCAACGTGACCAAGACAAAGGAGATGATTGTGGACTACAGGAAAAAAAAGAGGACTGAGCAAGCCCCCATTCTCATCGACGGGGCTGTAGTGGAACAGGTTGAGAGCTTCAAGTTCCTTGGTGTCCACATCACCAACGAACTATCATGGTCCAAACACACCAAGACAGTCGTGAAGAGGGCACGACAAAGCCTATTCCCCTCAGGAGACTGAAAAGATTTGGCATGGGTCCTCAGATCCTCAAAAAATTCTACAGCTGCACCATCGAGAGCATCCTGACTGGTTGCATCACCGCCTGGTATGGCAACTGCTTGGCCTCCGACCGCAAGGCACCACAGAGGGTAGTGCGTACGGCCCAGTACATCACTGGGGCCAAGCTTCCTGCCATCCAGGACCTCTATACCAGGCGGTGTCAGAGAAAGGCCCTCAAAATTGTAAAAGACTCCAGCCACCCTAGTCATAGACTGTTCTCTCTGCTACCGCATGGCAAGCGGTACCGGAGTGCCAAGTCTAGGTCCAAAAGAATTCTCAACAGCTTCTACCCCCAAGCCATAAGACTCCTGAACAGCTAATCATGGCTACCCGGACTATTTGCACTGCCCCCCCACCCCATCCCTTTTACGCTGCTGCTACTCTGTTAATTATTTATGCATAGTCACTTTAACTCTACCCACATGTACATATTACCTCAACTAGCCGGTGCCCCCGCACACTGACTCTGCAACGGTACCCCCCTGTATATATAGCCTCCCTACTGTTATTGTATTTTACTTCTGCTCTTTTTTTTCTCAACACTTTTTTTGTTGTTGTTTTAATTTTACTTTTTTGTTAAAAATAAATGCACTGTTGGTTAAGGGCTGTAAGTAAGCATTTCACTGTGATGTCTGCACCTGTTGTATTCGGCGCATGTGACCAATAAAATTTGATTTGATTTGATTTGATTTGATGAGCAGGAGAGATTGAACAAACAACTTCCAGATCTAGTTAGCCACAAGATAGATAGATAGCTGGTAAAATGCTCAGAAGATGAAAGTCAAAGAAACAAATGACAAATTGGAAGCCATCTTTCACAATGGTTAGTAGTGGCATATCTGTCTCCCCTTGGGCAGTTCTCTTTCCCCTTGTGACACAGTATGAGACATGTACCAGCCTGTACCATTCTATCACCTAGTTGATCGATGAGACTGCCCCTAATGACAGGCTGTCTAGTGTCTATAACCTTGCAGTCATAGTTCTATCACCCATTAAATGGTATTGCCCTTAGTGACATGGTGACTTGTGTCTATCACCCATTAGATGGTACTGCCCTTAGTGACATGGTGACTTGTGTCTTATGATGTCCCTCACCTTGTATCCCTGGTTGATCCCGTTGATGAACTGAGGGTTAGGGGCGGCCCAGGTGATACGGATGGTCGTGGAGTTGACAGCCTCCGCCTGAACGTTACTGGGGGCTATAGTCGGCACTGAGGAAGATAAGTGAGAAAAAAGGAGAAGAGAGAATCAAAGAGAGAATCAAAGAGAGAGAGAGAGAGAGAGAGAGAGAGAGAGAGAGAGAGAGAGAGAGAGAGAGAGAGAGAGAGAGAGAGAGAGAGAGAGAGAGAATCAGAGAGAGACAATCAGAGAGAGAGAGAGAGAGAGAGAGAGGTGAGAGGAATGGATAGAGAGAACATGAGACTAAACTAAACACCTTATAGATTGGACAGCCTTGGCTGGCAGAATTTACAGTATGTGTCTATATCCCAGGTATTGCTTTTGATTCTGCAGGGCAAGGGCAAGGGCAGCCATATTAACTTCTTCACACCTTCACTTTCTTCTTTTTCTTCTTCTATCTCGAGGCTCGGGACACATTACAACACTGTAACCTTCCTGCTTTTACGTTGCATCTGTGGCCTCAAACTTTTAATCTACTGCCAAGGTAGTGTAATGTAATGTACTATACAGAGCTTACAGAGGATTCAATAGGAAGACATACCTGTATTCAGAAAGTAATCAATGTATTCAGCAAGACTTCAATACCATTTGACACAGGTGCTAACTCCACGTTTTTGTACCAGTACTGACTGTGCTGCCTTCTACATGAACTGTATCAAGAAACTATCCCTGTTGAACATCATCCTTATATCCTCAAAATAGACATGGATACTGACTTGACAAGTTCATTTATGCGTCAAGTCATTAAATAGGTATAAAAAGGTAACAATTACACAGGTACAATACTTTCCATTCAATTTATTTTCCATGTTATCTAAGTATGTATCTGACTGACAAGCATAAGGACCAATGAGCAGAGACTATTCCAGCTCACATCTGACTGACAAGCATGAGGACCAATGAGCAGAGACTATTCCAGCTCACATCTGACTGACAATCATAAGGACCAATGAGCAGCGAGTATCCAGTATCACTCACCTCCCTGCAGCGTCCACTCAGTAACCTTGTGGCTGAAGGTTCCTAGCCCCGCCCAGTTGTAGGCCGCCACCTCGATCTCATAGTTGGTCCAGATGATCAGGTCCTCCAGGAGAAGGTTGGTCACATCTGGTTTGGAGATGTTCTTACTCTGGTAGTCCACTGGAAGACCTGTCAGACGATATCTGAGAGGAGAGAGAGGGGGAGGAGAGAATAGAGAGAGGGAGGAGAGAGAGGGAGGAGAGAAGAGAGGTTAGTCTGGTCTGGTTTGGAGATGTTCTTACTCTGGTACTCCATAGGCAGACCTGTTAGACGATACATGAGAAGACACAGTCTAGTCTGAGTCGATTGTAGCTACAAGGCCATCTAGGGTGCAGAAATTGAGCACAAACGGATTCTTAGTTGGAGAACAAGACATTCAACTCTTGCATTTTTGTATCACGGTACCTGAGACACAGTGCCAGTGTTCATACCAGGGACGGTAGTACATAACATCTACAGTAGGGGGAGACAGAGCACTAGTCTACAACACTCGCCAGAGTGAGCAGATGACGATGACAACACTGGCTCTACCTCTAATGGATTGGAATATCTACAGAATGCCTGCCACCTTATTTGGGTCTACACCATGACACAACCAGCTACAAACCTACTGTAAACTGAGTTCATCCTTATTGATAAACTGCCAGAGAGCTACAACAGTAGGCCTACTCCCACATTTAACCACAGTCAATGGTTTTACTTCAATTTGAACATGAGTTCTTATGTTATGTGCTATCATACAGCATAACAACTCCCGTCCTTAATTCAGAGAACCAGGGAGGGTTATAGCAGCCAACTCATCCTGTTATCCCATGGGGGTGTGTTCTTACCGGACGCTGTAGCCTCTGAGGACCCCGTTCTGGTGGCTCTCTGGTGGGGGCTGCCACTGGATCATGATGGACTGGTTGGTGCGGCCGCTGGCGATCACGTTCTGGGGAGGAGCACTGGGAGGTTCCTCTGGTAGAGACACACTGCAGAGAGGAGAGATATAGAGATAAAGTAGGGAACAAGAGAGAGATACAGATACAGAGAGAAATTAGGGAAAGAAAGACGGATGTTTATCTGTCCAAGGAGGAAGGTCACGCCAAACATAGATTTCAATCCTCCTAAGACTGCATTTTATGCTGTCCCGGTTGATTTGTTGATCTGGCAATGAACTGTGTCTCTCTACAACTATGAAAAGCACTGTCTCTGTCATAACCTATTTGTCTTTCATTGCCTCTCAGCATGTGTCCATTCATCCTATCTACCTATCTAAGCTCTGGAAAAAACATCATTACGCCTTTCCTAAAAGATTCCCTACTGATGGAAACATAAGGTACCTACACAGAGAGGGAAAAGGCTAATACCACAATGCACCAGTCAGATGATGCTCAATCAATTAAATACAGTAAAACCCTACAGTTTATTCTTACCCTGTCAAAACCAAAGAGCCCAGAGAGAGATACTGTACGACACTTCTGAAGCGAGGCGGAGTTGAGATCAAACGGAAGCACAAAGTGCTCGGTGTGAACCCCTGCGCTGTCGGGCAGGAGTGCCCTTTGGCTCTCCTCTCAGCTGGAGAAGGCTGGGGATCCAACAGTTCGCATTTGAGCTGGCGTGACTAGCTAGCCGGTGTAAGAGGATGGTGTCGTCCCAAATGGCCCCCTATTCCCTACATATTGCACTACTTTTAACCAGAGCATTACGGGCCCTGGTCAAAAGTAGTGCACTATACAGGGGATAGGGTGCCACATGGGATGCAGAAGAGCATTGAGGGATTGGGCGGGGGGGTTTAAAGGAGTCACAGGAGACACACTGTACATTCTCAAAAGTGACTCAGGCTAGTGAAGCCAACCTGATCTCCACACTCTCCCGGGATACCCCCAAATCCCTCTCTGAGTGAGTGAGGTGGTGGCGTGTGTCTGGCTGCATCGACTCAAATACTGTTCCTTCAGCAGATAAACACACACACGCACAAACACACACCATGGACAATGTGTACTGGGACAGGGGATCACACACTTGTTGTCTGGGAGACTGAGTGGGCTGTTATCATTGGATGGCAGGACATAAGGGGCTTTGGAGTGGAGTGAAGGATCCTCTGAGGACCCTCACTTGCTTGCCCATGCTCATGTACACGCTTACTCACTAACTAACTCACTCACACAATTGTTCATTCATTTATCCACTCACCGGTCAGTCTCCTTGCTGAACTGGCCCTTTCCCACGTCGTTGACGGCACACAGGCGGAACTGGTAGGAGCGTGCTGGGATAAGCCCGCTGACGGTCACTGCTGTCGACTCAGGCTCTATGTTGGCCAGGAGGATAGCCCAGGGAGCGTCTAGGACAGGGAGAGAGAACAGACACATACAATCAGCGGTTGATCTAATCCTTATTCATTCTATTCCTCCTACTAACAGTGTTTTTTTTTCCTCATTCTACATTTCTCCTACTCTAGTTGAATTTCTTTCCTCCCTGGCTCCTCCTTGCCTGGCTACCTTTCCACATCGCTCCGGCCAATATGACGTTTCTTCTCCACAATGAGTCTGGATTTGCCTCCCTCCCGTACGATTTCTAGAATGCGAACACATTCTGACCGTTCTGATTGGTCCCATTAACCGATGGGTTGGGGAAGAGCCAGCCTACATGATGATGATATCAACTTTGAAAATCTGATTGGTTAGAATTGTTAGAGACGATCCAATCGCTGATGAATTTGCTGTGGACAACACCCCTTTTTGAAGTCACACAACGACTTCTAGGATGGCAGATTAAATTCAGGCTGAGTCGTCAGGCAGGTGTCCACCTGAGATCACTCACTGTTCTCGGAGACCTCCAGAACGTAGTGAATTAGGGGGCTGTTCCCGTCAAATGGCTTGGCCCAGGACAGGTTGATGGCCCTCTTCTCTGAGGAGCTCAGCAGAGACACAGGGTTCTCTGGAGCATAGGGCAGCTGCCTGTGAGGGGGAGATAGACAGATAGCCAGAGAGTTCATCAGACAGACGGGCAGACAGAGAAGAAATGACTGCATGAGTTTTTCTAATAAATTCATAAAGGTAAGAATTACTCAAAATCCATCATTATGGGAACCTAGGAGAGAAGGGTAAAGAAGAAAAGAGAGATAGAAAGACAGGAGCAGTGGCGTGTATTCATGGATACCAAGGGAAGCCAGGCTTCCCCAAAATATATCTATTTTTTTACATACAATTATTTATCTTCGTCTCTCTGTGTTTCATAATTTTCCTTCAATTCGCAAGAGGCGGAATGTATATCACAGGAGAAAGCATCCGAGCAAGCGAAACAGCGTCCCCTCTCTCTCGCTACGTGTAGGTCATCTATGTGATGCTGTCTGGTCCAAACGTTGTTTGTTGCCACCCATAGCATTTAAGGCAAGTGAAGCCAGCGAGCATTTGGCCTCCCTTGATAAAAAAAGTATACATAAATTAGCCAATCAGCATTTATCTAAACTGAGCAAGCTCAACTGTGAATGGTCCTGGCGCACCAAAGAAAAGTGTCAAGAGAAGCCAGCTTGGATTTTGGCGTCACTCCTATCAAATCACATTGAGAGCATACGTCATTGACAGAAACACTTGAATTGTTGCATCTCCGGAGGCTAGCTAGCCAGCTAGCTAAAATTGGCCCTTTCCTAAATTAGACATGGATGGAGATAGGGATTTGGTTTTACTTAATTCTCCATACTGGCCAATGATTATAACAGCGATTCTGATCCAACAATTAATTAATACATTGTTGTGCCCCTGGCCTGAGAAGATGGAAGTTCAATATGTAACTAGATATAGAAGGCTAATGTTAACTAGCTAACGTTGCCCATGAATGGAAGTTAGGCTAGCGAGCAAGCATTTTAGCCAGGTAGCCTAGGACAACAAAAACTAAAAGCGTGATAGACCGTTTCGTCAACATGAAAGAGAGGACATTGGCGTTTCTCTACAAGTAGGGTGAGTCAACATGTTTTTCTACTTGCACGCGCACGCACACACACACACACACACACACACACATAAATCAGAATCGTGGACAGCCACAACATATTTAGCTTATGTTGATTGGACTTAATTGTTTTTGGTATCTTTTAGTTGTCACTATATTAGACTAAGCAGAGGGGATTTGATTATGTTGAAATGGTGCTGGAATAGTGGAGGCAGCTCCTGTTTTCTTTGCGACTTGCCGCAACTCTCTGTGGTTCTAAATCAATAGTTGTTTAGTGGTCTGAAAATGTCGGAAACATTAACTTGCTTGACCATGCTGTAGGTCATGTAACTGTCTGTTACTGTACATGCAATATGGTTTGTGGACTTCAGTGGACAGAGGTTGCTATCCAGTTTTGTGATAAAACAATATATCACTGTAGCAACGCATATGAATGAACAGGTTATAGAGCAAACAACGCAATTATCAAAACATAGGTTGTAACATGGCTTATTTGGGGCGGGGGGCTTCCCCAGTGATTATACCCACACACCGCTACTGGACAGGAGTGGGTTGAAACAGGTGAGAGACAGGAGAGGTGAGTGTGTGTCTCCGGGGCCAAACTTCACTGTCTTCAGAGGTGAGAATGGGGAGAGAGGTGAGCTGAGGGACAAGTTGACAGTCTGAAAATGAGTCAGAGGTGGCAAAAAAAGGTGAGGTGTGCAAAAAGTCAGAAAGTTAGAAAATGTTGAAAGAGAACAGAAGTATTTTTGCGTCCGTGTGTGCTTGTGTTAAAAAGAGAACAAGAGATTTAGAGAGAATTTCAAAAAGGCCACAACGAGGAGAACAGAGAACAAACACAGTATATCTTGTTCACGACAGGATGAGCATGAACGAGAGAGAGAGAAAACAAGAGGATGATAAAGAGGGAAAGAGAGAGATGTCGATGGTGTTACCTGACTCGGAGGTGTGCGCTGCGTGAGTCGTTGCCCCCTACGGAGGTGACCCTACAGGTGTAGGTCCCGATGTCACCTGACCAGGTCTGGGAGATGTGGAGAGTACCATCAGGGTCCAGCCGGATACGAGGGATGGACTGGGCGTTGATGACCGAGCCCTCCTTCTCCCATACATACCTACAGTATAACACACAGTTAGTTAGGACGTTAGTTACCATAGTCAACTATACGGAAAATAACGTACATACATACACTACATGACCAAAGGTATGTGGACACCTGCTACACACTTCAGCATTCGGCGGTCTCGTTCAGTGAGCTTGTGTGGCCTACCACTTCGCGGCTGAGCCGTTGTTGCTCTAGACGTTTCGACTTCACAATAACAGCACTTACAGTTGACCAGGGCAGCTCTAGCAGGGCAGACATTTTACGAACTGACTTGTTGGAAAGGTGACATCCTTTGACGGTGCCATGTTGAAAGTCACTAAGCTCTTCAGTAAGGCCATTCTACTGCAAATGTTTGTCTATGGAGATTGCATGGCGGTGTGCTCGATTTTAGCAACGGGTGTGGCTGAAATAGCCGAACCCACTAATTTGAAGGGCTGTCCACATACAATAGAAGATCATCTGAACCACTTTGTGCTTTTTTGAAGTGTGTCGTTCCTAAGCATCAATCAATATGTTCACTCTTGCGCGCTCTCTCTGCTACAAACTATCACACTATCACATCCACACACAGACACACTCGCACACACACACACACAAAGTGGGGTACTAATTGCTGCTGTGTGTGTGTGTGTCAGAAAAATCTGAAGAATCCCCCTGACGGTTCCCTCTTCATTAAGTCCAGGGCTATAATAGGCTCCTTTCATCTCTCCCACTTTATGACTGTAGCCAAGCACAACAGCAGGATACCGGGCAGGAAAACACTGTCTCTGACACTAGCATATCAAAAGACTGATTCAAACACATCACAAATGACCTGCTCAAATGCAAAGCGCACACACAAACACACACACTCATTAAGGTATAGAGAGATCGAGAGCGAGAGCTGAATATTGACAGCCATTGAACTTGACTATACTTTGTATTAGTGACCTACAGCACACAGCTCAATATATTTAGACTGTGGTGTTGCTGTAGGACCAGTGGCAAGGTGCTGTATGTGTGTTGCTTCTTGACATGCACAGCAGGTGTAAGCTCGGGCCTCTGTGACCTTGTCATTTTGTGCATTGTTAGTGTGCACTGTTGTATGTAAGGTTGGAGAAAAGTGTGCGTGTGTGTGTGTGTATAAAGTGCTTTGTGTGGCTCTGAGCGATTAGTGGTTTTTGAGGTCGGTTGTATTTCGGTTTGATAATTTTTTTAATCTAATGGTTTTCTATTTTCTATTTTATTTTTTTGTAGATGCACTGTGCATTATGTGGGTTGAATGCTGTAACAACACAGAATAAAACAATTAATAAAAGTCCCATGATGGTAGTGACTGCCCATTACTGCTTATCACTTATTAACCATTTATTCACATTACTTTACTTTAATAAAATATTTCAGTTGTTGTATGTATTACATTTGTTTTATTTGATAACTTTATTATTTCATTCCAAGTCATCATCTCATCTCTTTAGAGCTGCTGCCTATGCTGTCTGACAAAATCACTATTTTAGTAGTTCTTCAAAGTAAATAAGGCATAATTTTATGACTGCTGAATACCAACTATCAATCACTTAGACCATGTATTTTCAGGTAGAGATACCTCGCGAAACAACTGCTCTCGATCTCTCTCGATCGTGCATTCTTCTGTCTCTTCTCTCCGTGTCTGCCTGACACTAACCTAACGTAGCAGGCATAAAATAAACACACAGACCGGACAAGTAGGAGTGCAATGATTTATGGTCATTGTAGTTAATGACGCAAAACTCATTGTAGTTTTGCGCCAAACTATGTAGAATATTAGCCTGTTGGAAGCTACAACTCCCTACTAGATCGCACAGATTTATCTTTAGAGACACTACGCAATGTGCACATTGAGCTCACAGAAAAAAACCCGAACAAAATGGAATTCAAATAATTTAACGATGTTGTCAATTAGTTGTTTAAAACTGAAAAATAAGCAACATTTTGGTTAATCGCTCAGCACTACTCTGTGTCTCTATGTGTCTCTCTGTGTGTGTGTGTGTGTGTGTGTGTGTGTGTGTGTGTGTGGGTGGGTGCATTGTGTGTGGGTGAGTGGGTGGGTGCATTGTGTGTGTGTGTGTGTGTGTTTGTGTGTGTGATCTCCTACCTGACGGTGACACTGGGGTCGTGTGTAACTCCACAGGTCATGATGGCCTTGGTGCCTTTGATGACACTCTGGTCCTGAGGGGGGGTGTTGATACGGGTACGAGCTATAGGAGAGAGAGAGAAGGGATGCATGAGCACACTTATACACACACTATAGAAAGGGAAGGATGCAGTGCTGCATGTTCTGATTTCTCCAAGTGGCACATTTTGTCCCTGGATCAAGTCACATGTTGTCCCTGGATCAAGTCCATCAACCAATCAGATAATAGTCTGCTATGTGACATCATCAAAATGTGCAAGATTTAGTGAGTCTCCCCCAGGTACCGACGCAGTGCGCAAGACACTCCCTCCACCCACCCACCTACACACACACACTCACCCCACACCAACAGGTCAGCAGCAGCCTCGTCTATGCCCCGGGAGTTGCTGGCCATGCAGGTGTATGTGCCAGCGTCTGGTAAGTGGGAGGGGGAGATGAGAAGGCTGCCTGACTCCAGCAGGGTGAACCTGGGCAGCTGGACAGAACCACTGGCCAGGACACGCTCACCTGGGGGAGAGAGAGAGAGAGAGTGAAACACGCATAGAGATACACACAGTTCACTGGGGACACTCATACCGGTTTTTGTAATTTTACTTCTGATGTCTTGATGGGTTGGGAAAATGTAGGGGAAGCTGGGGAAACTGTTTGGGTTAACTGATTGATTGTTACTATTTATTGATTTCATTTCGTATTCAATGTGTTTATTTAATAATTCTGCAGGGTTCATTTGCAAAAGAGACCTGTGTCTCAATATGACTCTCTGCTTAAATAAAGGTTAAATAAAAAACGTAATAAACTAATGGATGGTATTAGTCTGCATGAGCTAGATAGACTGGTACCATGGGAGATACTGTGCATTCATCCAGCCTTTTGCAGATAGTTGAGTAATGTTATGATTGGACTGCTCCGTTCTGGTTAAGTCCATTGTTCAATCATAATGGGAAAAAACATATTGTGAATGTCTGCTTCTCCCCTATGACATAGTGTTTGCCTGGTGGAGGGGTGCAGTGGAGAGAGTCTGACCTTTCTGCCAGGTGATGGCCGGTCTGGGGGCTCCTGATGTTTCACAGTGGAGGATGATTGACATGCCATCAATCACCGTGCTGTCGGATGGCCCAGCTGTGATGTTAGGGGCGATGCCTGAGGGGAGACACGCACGTACACACACACACACACACACACACACACACACACACGGGAGCCGGAGAGAGAGGAGGTTAGAGAATACACAGACAACACATACTGATAAGAGACAAGGTACGGTGCAGGTCTTTTTTTGAGTGGAAAAAAGACAGTCAAACATGCACATGTACACGGGCACACACACACCCCTTCACACACATTGATTGGAAGCACAAAGGCAGGCAGAGGGTTACAGAGAGGTGAGGGAAAGAAGTCGTCTTCAATAGGAACTCATCTTCAAACCCATCCTGACATTTAATGGCTGTGCCTGTGGCAGACTTTTTCTCTCTCCTCGATCTCAGTGTTCAGCGAGCGCTTTGTAGCACTAACACTCCCAGGATGAACACAGCAGTCACCCACCTTTCATTGCCTTCATACCACCCACTCACAACCCAGAGAGAGAGAGAGAGAGAGAGAGAGAGAGAGAGAGAGAGAGAGAGAGAGAGAGAGAGAGAGAGAGAGAGAGAGAGAGAGAGAGAGAGGGAGGGCGGGCGGGATTGAAGGAAAAGGGAAGAGACAGGGCGACAAAGCCTTCCCCGCTCACAACAGGTGATTAATCAAAGTCTTAGAAGATGACATCAGAACATGCCACTCATAGAACTGACAGAGAGAGAGGAAAAGAGGAAGGTAAAGAAAGAGCATTCGAGAAAGTGGTACGGGGCAAAGGGATATAGAACAGGGAGGGCTAGGGAGAGCGGCAATAAACTAGGTAGGCTGAGACAGATAAGAGGATGGTGCTATAGGTAGAGAGAGGGAGGGATGCACTGACTGAAAGATTCCTTCATTCTGATAGCAGGGTTCAGTTAAGTGGTATGATGTAGGTAGACAGAATGAGTAAAGGGAACGCAAGTAAAAAGAGTTGTATTCAGAGTAAAAGACAGAATCAAAATAATA